>NC_057948.1:28873813-29138813 GCF_018555375.3 Anguilla rostrata
CACTAATATGAGGACACATGAATATGCTATGCCAAGTATATCTTTATCATTTATTATTTGTGGCACATGCTTTGCTGTAAATGAATTTTATTCACATTTCACCCTAACTGCTTTAGCAGTGAGTGCCAACACAAAGTTGAAATACCCTGAAAAGAAATATTGCATTTTTTTTCATATGAAAAAGCATACATTAGCATCAGGGTGGCCCAAAGCACGAAACGGTATGTTCTATAAACCCTACAGTACAGGGACCCCCATATGGTCTGTATAATAAATTACAGTATTCGATTTTACAGTTCCTCGCTGCAGCATGTATCTGGCCGCACTTCAGGCGAAAGCGCATGAATGTCAGCTTCTCCGAGGTGAAACAATCCAGTTGATTCAGGGAGCGCGCGCGCACGGGCCAGAAACACGGAACCGTACGCACGCGCTCTGGAGCAGGGGCGCGCCGAATTCGGGATAAACTCTCGCTCCGCCCTTTAACACCGCGGCACCAGCGAGAGCGCCTGCCGGGCCGCTGGCCTGCAGGAGCGCGAAAACGCCCGCACGCTACAGCTAGGCCCATCGGCGGACCCGTTTGGCTGGAGAGTGCGTATCTTCCTTCGGCCCTGGGAGCAGGCGCTATCCCCCCCCCTAGCCTTCAAAGATGTGGAGTGGAGACAGTGCAGCGCTTGTCTGAGGATAATTTATGTGCCTGAAATGGGAGCGACTCTGGAGGAAGCGGGGAAGAGGGGGAGCGCATCTGCGAGAGCGAGCGCAGCCGCAGCGCCACGGCCAGCGGAGCCGAGCGGCGGGAAACGCGTAACCCAATAGCCTCGCGGCCGCCACGAGATCCAACCAATGGGGAGGCGCGGAACTTTCGACACAAAATAAACAGACAGGGAGAAGACAGAGAAAACAAACAATGAAATCTCTGTAATAATCCAGGGTATCCCCCCCCCCCCCCCCACTCCATCCCCAAGGTATTTCCTGAGCTGTCGGTGCCCTAACGGTGTCCCCGCCCGTGCTCTGGCACAGGCCAAAGACAACATTATGTCTGAAAGGGGGATTGTATCGAGGCTAAGGTGATAACACCGCAGTGGCCTGCTGTGGCCCTTGTGAATCAGTTACGGCACACACAATGTCAACACGCGTCCCTGCTCCGACCAGTCTGATCCAGTCCCCGGAATGACTCTTCCGGAGTCCGTCACCAACCACCGTGCGATATTCCGACACGGCACAGCGGAACCAGCGAAGGAGTGATACACTATCAGCCCCTATTCAGAAATAAGCATCATGGAAACCAGTCTGAGCGCCATGATGATAACCAATGTGCTGAACGCACACGCCACCATTTTAGCGAGCAAAACACAAAGACCTGGTACCAGCCAGGACCTGCGGCGAGCGCGCGGACATCACAACGCCAACAGGCTGTAAGCGAGAGGGGGGGACGGGAGGGCTTCCCTACCATGGACTTGGTGAAGGGGCGGACCAAGTTGAAGAGCAGCGTCATCAGCCACCAGCTGCGATGGATGGAGGTGTACATCATGTTCCCAGGGTGCACGGCGTTGCAGCAGACGCCGTTGGGGGAGAGCCGGCGGTGAAGCTCGTTGGAGAAGAGGATGTTGCAGAGCTTGGCGCGGTTGTACGCCAGCATGGACCAGTAGTCTTTCTTAGCAGGAGACAGCAGCGCGAGGTCCACCTTCCCACACGTGTCCACCAGGTCTGTGAACCTGCAACACACAGCGCTCAGAACCCGGCCCCAATGAGATCCGTACAGCATCTACTACTACTATTATTACTGCTGCAACTATTACTACTACTATTGCTACTCCTACTACTACTGCTAATGCTACTACTACTACTACTGCTGAAATTATTACTACTACTACTGCTAATGCTACTACTACTACTACTGCTGCAATTATTACTACTACTACTGCTAATGCTACTGCTAATACTACTGCTGCTAATGATAATGCTACTACTAGTACTACTGCTGCAACTATTACTATTACTATTGCCAATGCTACTGCTATTACTACGACTACTACAGCTAATGCTACTACTACTACTACCACTTCTGCTGCTGCAACTATTACTACTACTATTGCTAATGCAACTGCTATTTCTACTACAGCTAATGCTACTGTTACTGCTGCTCCTGCAACTACTACCACTGCCAATGCTGCTACTACTACAAGCACTACTACTACAACTGCCAATGCTGCTACTACTACTACTGCTAATGTTGCTGCTGCTACTACTACTACTATTGCTGCTGCTAATCCTGCTGCTGTTGCTGCTGCTGCTGCTACTACCTCCTAATTAACAGGGTTACTTCCATAGCTCACAGTTTTACACATTTTTCACTTATACAGCTTTATATTTATTGAAGCAATTCAGGTTAAGTACCTTGCTCAAGGGTACAAAAGCAGCACCCCCCATTGGGAATTGAACCAGCAACCATCTGGATATGGGCCCAGTTCCTTAAATACTATTCCACACTGCTTCAACGCACTAAATTATGATTCTATCGCTCTGGACACATCACTAAATTTATCTAAAAATGTCTGTTAATAAGAACAGCCGCAGCCAATAAAATGCATCTGGGAAAATAGGTGCATTACAAACACAGTCATTTGCATTTGCCAGAGGTAACGTGAGCAAATGACAGGCCTTTCATATTTGTCAAAGAGTGCCATCTCAAGCATATCCTTTGTTTTCCATGGGGGCTTGGTTTAATAATCAGGATTAACCTCTAAAAGAGGCGGGAACACGCTAGTGTACAGCACACATAGACGGAACGAGGGCTGGCAGACGGCAGCTTTTTCACACAGTATACTAATGTCATGCTTGAATACAAATCAAAGAAGCAACATGACGTTCTTTAATTGTCTCTGACGGAGCTGTTAAATGCCAGATGTTTGACAAGGTCCCTGAACAAGGGGCTGGAATGGGACATGCTATGCTACTGCGCAGTCACAGTAATACATCACAATCTCGGAAAATATCAAAGTGGCAGGCACCTCCCTGAGCGCAATTTTTTTCTTCTTCTTTGTTTTGTTTTGTTTTGATGGAAGCAATGAATTAACTATTCACATCATAATCTATTAAACATAAAACGAAAAAAAGAAAATGTTACCTTTGCTTCGCTATGGCCCTAAGTTGTGCCTTTGGACACACAATGCAACATCTGCAAGCTTTCTTTAATACCGTAACTTGAACTCTTGAGGGGTTCTGTGCCACAGATTCTTGTTTAGCCTCTAGCCAGCAATCCTGGCATTGTTTTGTTAGCACCTGTTAGTTTTACTGTGTGCCCAGGAAGCTCTATTCTAGCTTCTCAAAGCATGCCGTTTTGAATCTGAAGTAGTACAAGTTTTAATAGAGCCATATTTTTACATGGTTATGTGTGTGTGGTGCACATGCCTATATAGATGTGTGTGTATGTGTGCATGTGTGTGCATATGCGTGTGTGTGTGTGGCGATGGGGTTTGGGGGAGCACTATCCAATTTATAGTGCCTGTTTTTTACCTGCACATCTTTGTTGAGCTGCCATACTGACTGCACTTTGCCTCAACTCAACTATTCTCAGTTTGGGACTGTATTTTTACACCTTTCAAAACTGGCCTAATTCTACAAGATAGGGTCAAGCAGATTATGGTTACTATCTAATTACAAGATAAGGTTTTGTGTCTTTTAACAGTTCTGCAGAAGGGGGAGGGCATTTCTTTTAACGGCAGATAGTTTCTATGGCTTTTCTTCCTTTAACGTGAGCCGGAGCTAATGTAATAAGGAGAAGTAAATCTATCTGCATTGTGTCAGTTACACTGTAAGCCCCGGTGTTGGGAAGCGATAAAGTTTTCATTTGAAACCCCGGCTTGCCTTTTTCCCTCCATTTTCTCTCTGTCTCAGTCTCTCTCTCACCAGTCCCTTGGGGTCAAGGTTTTATTTTATGGCAAAGGGGCTTAAAAATAATCTGCAGCAAGGGTCAAAGGTCAGCATCTGAGCTTTCCAGAAAGAAATAAAATAAAGGAACGGGGGGGGGGGGAAGCACGGGGGCTTCAATAGGAGCAATTCCAAAAAGTCTGAAATTAAGTAGCCTTTGTGAAAGATGTAATATTAGATTATTTTTCCCCCCCTTTTTCTAAAAGGTATCTTTTTCCTCTTATGAACTCAGTACAGTTCCATGAACCCACCTACTCTGCGTCCACATGAACTCTGTCCTTTAAATTTACAGCTCAAACTCGAGCTCTTATAAATGTGCATTAAACAAACGCAGGGCATGTTACATTTTAATTTCAGTTCACTTATGGGATTCTCACGAAACGCAGAGCGGTCATCTTCATAATGGACCTTATCCCACGGCTACGGCAGCCGCACTCTTCTGATTGTTTTTAATATCCGCGAAAAAATGTATCCTGGCTCTCGCGCCGCGCGGCAGTTGGAATTCATGGAGCAGGACTTTAATTGCATTGCTTCTTCTGCTAGAATAACTCCAAGTACGTTCTTGGCACGGTGTCGGGGGGTTACTGCGTGGCGAATCTATGGAGGTCGTTGCGTTCTGATTTAATCAATCTCTATTCCATCTCCGGCCAAAATCAATTCCTGGCCGTCCAGAGTGACCAGCGTGGAATGCTTGGCGAAACGACAGGAGGGGCGCAAGGCGGGCTTTAGAACGACCACTGCAGAGATTATCCCGACCAAAAAAAAAAAAGAAAAAAAAGAAACACAGATGGAGCGGGTCAAAGAGAAGTCCAGCAAATATTGGGACAGTGCGTGAATGATTCGGCTGATAAGGTCATTTGTCAAGTTGACGATGTTTTTCAGACGATCGCGTTTCACGCGGCTGTACACGTCTGAGAGCCGGCCTTTCAGAGAGAGAGAGAGAGAGACGCTGACGGACAGGCTGACGGACCAGCGCAACCCGCTGCGTTTCCGTGACAGCACAGCGCAGGGGGGAAGGGGGGGGGGGCGCACTCACCTGTGCGATTCGGAGGACACCACCACCACGCGGGCGGGGGCCGAGCGTCGCAGGACGTCCTGGAGGCACTGCACCAGGTAGAAGTGGCCCAGGTGGCAGATCTGGAACGTGGACTCCAGCCCGTCCTCGGTCAGCTTCCAGGGCTGGGTGCACACGGCTGCGTTACACACCAGGATGTGCAGGGCTCTGGGGGGGGGGGAGGCAAACGGCTCAACTTAACTATACACCCCTATCATACCATATCATACACACATCATGCCTCATATATTTACCTCATACATTTTATCCAGTGATGACATTCTGTAGAAGAAGTAACTCAGGATCCAGGCACAGCTATATCACAACTCACAGTATAACTGTTCTTGAGAAGCTATAAACTAACATACCTTCTCAAAATATTTCAAGCAATCACCTCAGTTTTTTAATATTCTCCACTGTGCAAAGTGTTATGATGGAACGTTGTGGATTAAACACAATGCAGGTGGTGTTTACTTTTCAGACATTAATGTAGAAAGTGAGGCAGCTTCGCTGACTGTCCTGATCACATCATGAGGTGCCTGTTCTTATACATGGTCTACATCCTGGATGACCAACAAAAGGAAATGCCCTCATTAATGCTATTCCAGGGGCACTTTAAAGCACCATCATTTTGACTTGTGTTCTTTAATTAATTCACAACATCAATTCTAAATCATACAATTGTGTATCTGAAGGCTGAGGTTGCGGAGCGACTGTTTTACATTGAAGCGAATGTAAGTAGTGTGTAAGGCAAGCATGAAACAGCCGCACTAAAGCACTTTGCCATTCCTCTCCTTCCTGGCTGGAAGGGCGGATTCTGACACGACTGACCGCCTGACTGAGCAAGATGGCAACCGCTCTTCCCAAAAACCTCCAGCACTCCCCCCCCGCCCCCCCAGACACCGAGGCACTTCCTCCCCACAGTTACATAACCACGAGGCCTGGTGACCAGCAGCTGAGAAAACATCGGCCCCTGCTTCATTACAGCTTCTAAAAGCCCGGCGAGCGCTCGAGCTGCCCGGCCCGGTGCCGCCCCGCCACGAGGCGCGAGGAGCGGGACGGAGCCCGCCGGTTTTCGGGCCACGCCCAGGTTTCGGAACCGCCAGCCCGCCCGCTCCGAGCCCGCGATTAAGCGAAGTCAAGGCGGAATGAGTTTATACGACCGAGGGTAATTACTGACACGCCGTCCAGTTTCCTCCGAGATTCCCCCGCGGTTAAAGAAAGGTAGGCGCTTGAATAGGGCCTGGCCGCGCGCCAAGACAAACACCGCCTTGAATAGTCATCATAAGCCGCGGAAGAATACGGGCCTCTTTGAGAGAAAAGAGGAGGAGGAGGAGGAGGAGGAGGAGGAGGAGGAGAAGGGAGCGCACTTGAATTAGGAAACCTACGGTAAACGGGGGGCCGCTGCATCGCATGGGATGGGGGCGGAGACCCAGCCCACGCCAGCACCCCTCTGTAAGAGAACGAACGGCCGAGGAGCCGTCTCCACGCGCGATCGCGGATCGGAGGACTCGCAAATCGAATTACCGCACGCGCACCATCGTCCTTTCCCAAGGCCCGCTGAGTTCTCAACCGCACACCCGAGGACTTCACAAGATATCAACACAAAGCATATATCACATGGCACTGTGACCTCCTGTCTCAACACCACCTCATTAAAATACGTAATTAATTCATAGAGTTTTTTTTTCTTTTCCCCCACCGTACTTGATATCATGTGAAATCTCTTACAGGATATTAAGAAGCATATATCTTCTGAATGAAAATCGTCATTAATTGGTGTTTCAGTACACTGCTTCTCTTTCAGAACCTAAATATATGACATAGGCTACATGGTTTACCAGTTTATTGTCTATTTCACTTGAAAGAATCAGTTATAATGTGCGATCAGTTACAATGCCACACACAGCAACCAGGAAAATATCAGCTCATACAGAGATGAGTTAAATTAGTCATCCCTCTCACAGATTTAAATAGCAGCAGCACCATCAAAGCGGTCTCTCAGAGGGTCAATGAGTAAATACACACGATCCCTTCAGAGGAACGGTGCGGTTGCAGACCAGCAGCGAAACTTTACACGCGGTCTGGTAAAGCAGCGCTCTGGTAAAGCAGCGCTCTGGTAAAGCAGCACTCTGGTAAAGCAGGCTGTGGTAAAGCAGCGCTGTGATAAACAGCTCTGGTAAAGCAGCACTCTGGTAAAGCAGCGCTCTGGTAAAGCAGCGCTCTGGTAAAGCAGCGCTCTGGTAAAGCAGCATCTGGTAAAGCAGCTCTGGTAAAGCAGCACTCTGGTAAAGCAGCACTCTGGTAAAGCAGCACTCTGGTAAAACAGCGCTGTGGTAAAGCGAGCGCTGTGGTAAAGCAGCGCTCTGGTAAAGCAGCGCTGTGGTAAAGCAGCGCTCTGGTAAAGCAGCGCTCTGGTAAACAGCGCTGTGGTAAAGCAGCGCTCTGGTAAAGCAGCCTCTGGTAAGCACGCTCTGGTAAAGCACGCTTGGTAAAGCAGCGCTCTGGTAAAGCACGCTCTGTAAAGCAGCTGGCGCTGGTAAAGCAGCCTCTGGTAAAGCAGCGCTCTGGTAAAGCAGCGCTGTGGTAAAGCAGCGCTCTGGTAAAGCAGCGCTCTGGTAAAGCAGCGCTCTGGTAAAGCAGCGCTCTGGTAAAGCAGCGCTCTGGTAAAGCAGCGCTCTGGTAAAGCAGCGCTCTGGTAAAGCAGCGCTGTGGTAAAGCAGCGCTGTGGTAAAGCAGCGCTCTGGTAAAGCAGCGCTCTGGTAAAGCAGCGCTGTGGTAAAGCAGCACTCTGGTAAAGCACCTCTGTGGTAAAGCAGCGCTCTGGTAAAGCACCTCTGTGGTAAAGCAGCGCTGTGGTAAAGCAGCGGTCTGGTAAAGCACCTCTGTGGTAAAGCAGCGCTCTAGTAAAGCAGTGCTGTGGTAAAGCAGCGCTCTGGTAAAGCAGCGGTCTGGTAAAGCAGCGCTGTGGTAAAGCAGCACTCTGGTAAAGCAGCGCTCTGGTAAAGCAGCCTCTGGTAAAGCAGCGCTCTGGTAAAGCGAGCGCGTGGTAAAGCAGCACTCTGGTTAAAGCAGCGCTGTGGTAAAGCAGCGGTCTGGTAAAGCAGCGCTGTGGTAAAGCGAGCGCTCTGGTAAAGCAGCGCTCTGGTAAAGCAGCGCTGTGGTAAAGCAGCGCTCTGGTAAAGCAGCGTGTGGTAAAGCAGCGCTCTGGTAAAGCAGCGCTGTGGTAAAGCAGCGCTTGGTAAAGCAGCGTCTGGTAAAGCAGCGCTCTGGTAAAGCAGCGCTGTGGTAAAGCAGCGCTCTGGTAAAAGCAGCGCTCTGGTAAAGCAGCGCTCTGGTAAAGCAGCGCTGTGGTAAAGCAGCGCTCTGGTAAAGCAGCGCTGTGGTAAAGCAGCGCTCTGGGTGTAAAGCAGCGCTTGGTAAAGCAGCGCTGTGGTAAAGCGCCTGTAAAGCAGCGCTTGGTAAAGCAGCGCTGTGGTAAAGCAGCGCTCTGGTAAAGCAGCGCCTGGTAAAGCGCTGTAGGTAGAAGCAGCGTGTGGTAAAGCAGCGCTGTGGTAAAGCAGCGCTGTGGTAAAGCAGCGCTCTGGTAAAGCAGCGCTCTGGTAAAGCAGCGCTCTGGTAAAGCAGCGCTCTGGTAAAGCAGCGCTCTGGTAAAGCAGCGCTCTGGTAAAGCAGCGCTCTGGTAAAGCAGCGCTCTGGTAAAGCAGCGCTCTGGTAAAGCAGCGCTCTGGTAAAGCAGCGCTCTGGTAAAGCGAGCGCTCCGCGGCGTTTGCAGGCACGCGCCCGGGCAGCCGAGCTCGAGGTGCGCTTCATTAAGCGCGCGGTTTTCCGGACGCACTTCCCCTCACGTGCAGGGCGAGGGGCTAAACTGCTGAGAGGTCCAAGCTGGTGATAGCAGCGCTCCACTGGGCTCGAAACTACACCAGTGCTGCAGAACACTCGCAGTACACCCCACCAATTTTTAATTTCTTCCATTAGAATTCATTATGAGGACCACAGGCAATTTGTGTACTCTGTGTTTAAGACTGCCTGTGCAATTAATTAAAAACTGGATGCTGGAAAATGAATCTGTGAATTGTTATGCCTAACTATAATGAACCATCTTGTGCCATTAAAGGGAATTGTAGATTCACCTTCAGGTTACAATGGCGGCTGTTGCACAGAAACGTGTGTACTGACTCCAGTCAGAGGAACCCGGAGGCTGTAGGTATTACTAGCACGGCCAGTTAAAATAGATGGAGAAATCTCAACTGTCTTAGTATCTGTAAGACTTGGCAGCAATCAAGCAAAACATTGTGGACTATTCTGCCAAGAAGAGCAAAATCACCTCCTAAAACAAACCCAGATTTAAGATAAACTAAACCGTTAGACTGTAGACTGTTATTGGTCATTTTTAATTCAAAGCCCTTTTTTCAGTCTAACAGGGTTTTTTTATGCAGCCAGAAACCTTGTGTCTTTTACAGCCAGGAACTGGCAGCCAAGAAAACCTGTCTTCATGTCCAAGATCAGCCGCTGATTTCCCCAATGACCTTGAGTATCCGCACGGAGACCTTCTCTCCTAACCTCTTCCTGTCCCTCTCACTCTCTCTACTGAGCCCCCACCCCAGAGAAAGGCAGGCAGTGACAGAGCTCCATGTTCCACGCCAAGCCCCCGTCAGTACACAGCCTCTCTGGAACCCAACATTCTGAAACAACGCTCCCTCCAAACCACAAGGTCTACTGTTTCCAGAGGCACATGTCCGACACACGCGCGCACGCACACACACACACCACTACCACTTTTTTCGGTCGTCTTCTATCCAGCTCGAAGAGGGCGAGGCGGAGGTCGGCGCTCGCTGATTTTAGAGCGCTGTTTATTTCCGTTTGCGCAGAAAGTTTGATGCCGCTCCTCGCGCAGGAGCGTCAGAGGCGGCCGGTGTTCGCTTTCACCTGCGCCGCCTGGGTCTGACGGGAAACGGGCCTCCTCGCCCGCGCTCCAGGCAGGGAAAGAGCGCTGCCCACTGCTCACCCTTCCTTTATCGACTGCGCTGTGGGCATCTTCTGCGGCCCTGCGGGCAGAGCTGGCGCCCAAGTGAACCCCTCACCTCTCTCTCTCTGGGAAAACACCGGAAGCCCATGCTATTTATTTTAGTTCTGAATCAGAAAATAGCAATTTTAAATATCTCCAATTGTCCCTCTCCTGAGATCATGGCAGAATCAAAGCACCCCTGTTGGAGGTCTGACAGTCAAAAGGGGCTCCTAGGAATACAGGAACTGGTAAAAACCTACCCACACACTGACTCCTGGCCAGCTTTTGAAGGAAAAGGATCCAGAGTAACACAGGAGGTGACAGTAGGTAGGCAAAGCTTTATACATTTATTAGACTTCATTTTGTACAAAAATATTTGTATCTACTGATTCCTACTGCCTACTTATTGCAATCTACTGCCTGTAACACCTCACCCCTTCAAACTGACCCACAATTCCATGTGTCTATTTATAATGTAGCCAACTGCTAACAGACCTACCGCTTAGACACACACCAGCTCTTACAGCCTACAGTAATGTACATAGTCTACCATGCACAGTACAGTAATGCTATTCAAAAGGGACGGAAAGGCACCAAACTTTCATCCCCAGCTAGCTTTAGGTGTAGTTGTATTTGTGAGAGAGCGTGACAGGGGGACACTGACAGTTACCTGCCTGTGCGGTATTGTTCCTCGGGTAGCAGTGCTGCTGATAGGGGAGAATTATACTACACAAGGCCCCTGATAGGCCTCTGATCATCCTCTGAATGAAGGCAATACGGCAGAAAGCAACATGTTTTCGTAACATAACGCAACGAGATAAGATTTGACTGAATGGGGAAGCGCTACTCCCCCAAGTTTATCTCTTCAGGACCTGCCGAACAAAGCGCCTAAATTGAGAGATTTAATCAGAACAAAATACATCTGTGAGCAAATTAAAACAAAACCCATGGGTGACTGGGGGGGACCGCTCATCTGTAGCTTCTTAATGAGGTTAATACAGTGCGAATACAGTGACAAAGTGATTCATGCAAATACCCGCTGGACCACATTACAATTAACTGCTTGGAATTTAACTAATTTAAGTGGGGGGGTGGGGTGGGGTGGGGGGAGTGATGCAATAAAGTCAAAACAAAAAAAGAAAGCAAAAAAGGATAAATTCGGAGTATCGAAAACAAAATGAAAAACACATTAACCTTCATCAAAGAAGAATGTTCACAAGTCTTTTCAGACAGTTTTAAAGGGCCTGTTGCACCTTAAGTACTGTTTAAATGTAGCCCATCTTTGGGCAACTTACAATAAAAGGCACAGGGGGAAGCCTTTTCCTCTCTATTGCCATGTATAACAAAAATAAACCAAGCCAAGATCCTGGTTTGGTTTTTGTCCCATAAACTAAAGTTAAGTCCCCTAGAACAGAACATGTAATTTAACGACGTGCCTTAGCAGCTAGGGTTAGGCCTAATTGCTGGTCCCGCCGAGCACCGTGTTCATAAGCAAAAGCTAACAAATGTTTTTAATAGTGTGGCCCACATTATTTTAATCTCCCCTCCAACACATTAACACATTGGGGCTTCTCTGAGAGAGAACCATCATGTGAGGATCTGCAATTTGTACACACGTCAGCTGGGAGTGCTAACTACCATACTGGGAGGAATTACACCATATATTTACTTTAAAAACCCCTGGGGGGGCAACCTCTGACCCAATAATAATCTCCCCACAAAGAAAATGATTGCTTTCTCTGATCTACCCCGGACTTTTGGTCATTAACACTGTCTGCAAATTGCCCAAGGAGCTATAGCGCAGTCTATGGGCAAAGCACTACAACAAAACACTCCCTTCAAATTTATATACATTCATCTTTTTACCCTCTTCATCACCTTCTTCCTCTTTCGGTACATAAGAATTGGATTTCGTTCCCAGATGACAAGTTTATGACATAAAACTACCACAACAGTAATTTTACTCTGTAATTATTTTCATTGCAAATGGCCAAAGTGTTATTATGCATATAATTAGACGTGCAACTTGACGCAGTTCATTTTAAAATTACAAACAAAAACTCAAGACAAGACTCTGCACTGCAGAATAGCATAGGCTTGGAATGGCAGCTTGACTTTCATTCATTATTTCTGACAAAAATTTGTATTGAAGTCCAGTAAAAAAAAAAAACGATTCTCGCTACGTCATGTGGTTTCTACTGTACCTACCAGACTATAACAGATGCGTTAAAGCGGAATGATTTATCAAAATATCAATCACCGGCAAACGTAACTGAAAACCAGAAGCCAGTCCACCATTAAAAGGGGTGTGCGGAACAAAAGAAATCACTCGCAAAGTGGGGGTCAGACCATTCAAAAGAGAGGAGAGGGAGTTGAAGGGGGGGGGGAGAAAAAAAAATGATTACATTTCACCTGCCAATGACAATGATTTTCTGCGTTTGTGCCCGAAGATATACGAGCTGTAATAGAGTTGAGAAAGCCCCCTCGACAGCTGCTGCCTGCCATTCACACCTGAAAGCTTCCGTGTTCTGATGAAAATTAATGTACTCTGACGTCCTCTGGGACTCCCCGAGCCCCGGGAACGGCTAATGAAGAAATACAACCTTGCGAAAGAGCGGAGCGCACGCAGAGGGGCATCTTTGGGCTGGCGAGGGAAAGTTGGAGAACACGCCGTGGCATGCGGGCGGAAGGAGCGCTCGCTCGCCCTCTCGCTCTCTCTCTCCCGCCCGCGCGGCCTCCGCTCCGAGGCGTCGAGGGTCGTCTGGACGTGGCGTGGGGGGGGCGTGGCCTGTGCTAGCTCACTGCAGCGTGAGCCCACGCGTGCGCATGCGTGCTGAGTCTAGAGCCGAGGTCCACGAACTGTTTCTAATAATAATCTCACTTTTGCTGTAGAAATTGCGTAACTCTCTGGGCTCTGGCTCTTCCTGTACACACACACACACTTCAAAATCAGTGTTGCGTTCTGCCATCAAACGCTCTACAACTGTACAAGCATACAATATAAATGACAGATGAGTGTATATTTTAAGGAGCGCCCAGACAGAAGACAGAGCCCCAGTTTGTCTGCCATTGCAGAACCAAGATAATATAAATTCATAGATCTACGAGTCGAGCGCCAAGGGACCTCTGACCTCATTAGTACATGGCCAGGACCCAACGGGTCATTACTGAGTCCAGGTCCACAGCCTGCAAAGCTCAGCAAAGGGCGCCGGTGTCTCTCGCTGCCCGGCACCGAGCAGGATGGGCGTCTGGAACGAGCTGGCATCCCTGGCCGAGGGACGCGCTCACACACCCGACGGCTCCACGCCTGAGAGATCCAGCCCGGCGAGCCGTCAGGACGGAGAGACGGGCCAATTAATTATCCTGGGGTGCGCGCGTGCGCCCACGTCCCGTAAGGACGAGAGAGATCCGGCGTCCCACTCAGACGCCGCCGAACGCCTCACCCCAGCACCCCACCGCCGGAAGCACTGATGTGCCAGACCTGCTCCTGGATTTACACTCGTACGGCGCGGGGGGGGGGGGGGTTTAGCTGGAAGCTTCGTAACTTTACCTGAAAGCTCATATTCAAATCGCCGTTTCTTTTTTTAATGTACGCGCTTAATAGACTGGCTTCCAGCGATCGATACTGCTTACATTTCAAAATACAGTAGGGCGAGGGCTGTCAGCCGAGGGGGTGAGAGATCGCATCGAGGAAGATTAAAAACCATTTTAAAATCAATCTTTAAAAATAGCATCTTGAATGGCCATTAAATTGGATGTAGGTTAGTGGCGTGGGAGTGCGGCGGGGGGCTCGGCGGGGTCAGGCCTGTCCCGAGGTGATGCGCACTTTAAGGTACAGCCGCGAGGCCCCGAGAAAGTCTCACTTTTTCCCCCCACAAATCTCCGCTTTCCGTTTGGGTCACTGGGCCAAATAAATGATTCGGGTCCCCGATGGTTTCTAGCTAATGGGTTAATCTTTTTTTCCTATTAAATGCTATCAGACTCTATTATGAGCCTTATGAGAAGATCCATTTCGGAGGCAGTGGTATATAAACGCGGCGGATTTGCAAACGCCTGACCCCGTCCCTCTGCAAGCCACTCAGCCTTGGCAGGGTGGAGGTCTTACATGGCTGCGCCTCCTTCCTCCTCCCCCCCCCTCCTCCCTCCCCCTTCCCTCCCCTCGTCCTCCACATACTTCCTTCAATATGCCACTTTCTCCAGCAGATTTCCACCAACAAAGTAGAGCACGTCAAGTTTCCAGGCCTCAAACTGCACTTGGCAGCAGGGTCACTTTCACCAGTCAAGCGGTGAAAGGTTTTAATCAGGGAAGATAGGAAATGAAGATTCATTACCAATTCCTCACCACGAGGCTCGGGGGGGGGGGGGGAGGGGGGGCGGGTTGGGGGCTGGCTGCTGACCAAGGAGCAGGTCTTGGCACGCGCCGCCCGGCCCCGGGGGCTGCCGGAGGCTGTCGGAGCCCTGGGGCTCCCAGAAGGCCGGTGAAGGACCCGGACTGAGGACACGGGGACCTCTGCCAGGAGAAAACCTCCCAAGCCGCAGGACACCGACGAGTCCTCAAAACCACCGGAAAAGCTGACCCAGACGAAATTCCCGCCGGGAGCGTCCGGCCCAATGACGTCAGCGCGGCCCGGGTCTATCATTAGCGCATGCAGACGGCCTGCGCACATGCCATGCAATCCGAGGACCCGGGAGGGTGCCCTCTGATAAGCCCGTAATAAAGTTCAGCGATGGGCGGGGCTGGTCGCCCGGGTACCGCGGCCGCCAGCCCCACTTCTGCTCCATTAGAAGTTAACGTCGCCTCGTTTTTGGGGCGCACAAATACGTGCGTAACGGCACAAACCCCCCCCCACCCCCCCCCAGCACCGCTGCCAGGACCAGGCCCCAGCTTAATCCCCAAAATTACAGTGTAACTGCATATCTGGAAACACGCTGCAGCCACTGAGGCTGGCCATGTTCTGTTCCATTCAAAGTGCGCCCGGCTGCCAGAAAACATCCATTTCACGCAAGTTTATTTCAGCTGGGACTAATTCCTCACAAAGTGGGCTGATTTTCACCACTTTCGCACAACTGATTCACAAATGAGGCTGCACATAGTTCCCAGCTCCCATTATATAATTACCGGAGCAAAGGGCTGTAAAAAGACTTTTTTTTTTTTCCACCCAACACAGAGAGTTGTTGTGCAAACAATTCTTGGTGTTGAGCATGAACCTATGACTTCTATCCAGAAATGCTCAATAGTGTACAGGAACACTTCCCATATGCCAGAATATTTCTCCATTTTTTTAATTCCACATTATATTCGTCTGTTTCTTCTTTCCCTCCCTTTTCATTTAATTTATTTGTATTTAAGGCAGCAAATGTTCTTAGAAAGAAGTCAGGAAGTATGGGGGGGGGGATTCAAGGACTTTCCTTACAAAGTAAAAAAAATATGTTTGAGCAGAATTCTCTCTTTCATTCACCATTAAAATTTCCCACACTTTCCTGTCAAAACAGTCACTTCAAAGTCCCTGGCAAAAACACACCTCAGGAGCGAAGTAGAGCAGCCATCCTGTAGGCACAGACAGCTGAGCAAACACTGGCCGACAGGAACAAGCCACACATTATGGGCCGCATCACACTTTCCCCACTTCAGTTCTGTCAGATCCCACACTGTGCCCGCCCTCATTTTCAGTGTTTATTAAATCTTAATTGACAAATCTCAGAGTCACTAACTCAGAGATGAGTGGAAGATACAAGCAGAGTAACATTTCCAAAGTCAAGCGTGTGCTACCATAGAGGTCCTTCGGTCACAAAGTGTCAAATAAGCTGAAACAAGCCTGACAGCAGTGCCTCACATCAAACGAGGGCTTTCAGAGAACAGCTTTATTCTAACGTGGCCTCATCAATAATCATGCTAAAAAAATATGCCCACGCAATAAACACTGCTATTTCAGGTAGCACAGTCATCACATTCATTATGTTTCGACAAATCTGCACAACAAGCTAAATTCCCTTTTCTGAGATACGCGGTTTTCTAAAAACAGCCTTCTAGGAACCGCGGAGTGCGGACGTCATCTTTCCCCCCTCTAGAAAAACATAACTTCATCAAGGCGGGGCTATAATTGGTTTAACTAGGGGACTGTGAAGGACTTATTACTCTCTAGAAATCAGTTTGATATAATTATTTTGTAGACTGGGTCAGTCGCTTATTGACTTCGGGGGGGGGGGGGGAGGAGAATAAGGGGAACGCAACTGTTATTATTTGAGGGGCTGGCCCTGTGCCCTCATTCTGATTTAATAGCTCTCTAATGCCGGAGCGGAGAAGGTCAGCACCCTGCTCCGGACCGCGCCGACCACGCAAATGTAATTTAAACGCCGGGACAGAGTTTACGGTACGTCTCGGAGAGCGTTGACTTGTTATTGTAATTTTAGTAGAAGGAGAGGGGAAAAAAAAAAAAAAAAAGATGTAATTCGGTGATTAACAGCCACAGCAGGGGGAGACCAAATATTATCCGTGTCGACTAATACTGCTGGATGCGCAGAACACCTCGACGCACAACCTCCTGGGCTCCCGCGGTAATTAACACGCCGCTCTGCAAAAACACCAACGCGGTATTTTTCCGAGGGCGCAACGCTCGGTCCGACCTGCGCCTAAAAAAGTCGGAAAATGCCCGAAAAAGAGGTAATGTTAAAAACGATACCTCACGTTGTGTGCAAACATCTACCTTTTATTATATAAAATCCTGGCGAGAATATTTGACTAAGGTAACCCCGTTACTGTGAGCTGACCCCAGAGTGAAGACCATGAACTTTTGAGTGATGAGTGAATGATAAGAGTGAAAGCAGTGGGTAAGGGCAAGGAGAGACAGGAAGTGAGGTCACTCACAGGTTCTTGGCCTTGAAGGCCTCAGCAAACTCCTTGACGCTGCTGAGCGAGGCCAGGTCCAGGTTCATGGCTTCCACCCTGGATTTGTGCTGCAGGAAAAGCAAATCAGAAGCAGAGGCATTAGGCACTGCAGGGGGGGGATGCAGGGGGGGTTCAGGGAGATCACTCACTGAGAGAGAATGAGACGTCCAGGGCGTGAGGCCACTGCCTTCCCCATATCACCCCCCTCTTCTGCTCCTGACAACGGTGCTCAGCTCTGAGCACACACACACACACACAACCACACACATACACACCCACGCACACAAACACACACACACACACAACCACACATATACACACCCACGCACACAAACACACACACAAACAAACACCCACGAACACACATACACACACACACGCACACACAACCACACACACACACAACCACACACATACACACCCACGCACACAAACACACACACAAACACCCACGAACACACATACACACACATACACACCCATGCACACACACACACACACACAAACACACACACATGCCCACACGCATGCACACACACACACACACAATAGCACGCACACATACACACACATGCACACACACACACACACACACATCTCCCACATCTTAGGCCCATAATATCACTAAAATCGATGAGTGAAAAGTGCTGAGGATGTAGATGCTCCACTGTTGCCCAGAGCGCTGAAAAACACAGTATATTTCCGCTTTACTATATGCACTATATTAGGAGTGGCTCTCTGAAGGTGGCTGCACAGGGCTACAAATGAGCACATATGTGCAGGAGTTTTATAGTCCGGTGGTTTACATACAAAATTGGTAAAGATGACTTTCTTGGGGAATAATGACAGTCAGTGAACCGCAGGAAACATAAAAAGCCTCCTCTGTCATAATGCCCGTAATGGTATACAAAATGGCCCTCAAAACTAGATGACAAAAACAAAATCCATGATTGAGAGCCCTTCGGCGCTTGCTTTTAGGTTTAACAGCATTCACGCCACACGTCGTTATGGATCCTTTCAAGACGCCGCGCAATTCATGGCCGGAGCTCAAGTGCACGTTTCAGGAAGCAACTGCCCGTGTCAGTTATTCACTTCATCACAACATCCATTACACTTCCGTTTCGACTAAATTTTTGGGCCGGGTAGGTGTAGAGTAGAGGCAAAGCATCTCATTTTCAAAGAACGTAAAATTTAGTTTCTCTCATTCGAGACAGTTGAGGCAAGAGCTATGATAGATCTATCTGAACTCCAGTAGAAGTCAGAAAATAGGACTTGGAGAAGACGAGGTTTCCGTGTGTGAATGGTGCCTGGTCTTCCACAGAGACTGTGGTGAAGACGGCCCACCATTGTGCCCTCGCGTCTCACAGAATACTCATCGACCACGGACGGTCCTGCCGATCGGCATCGATCCTGGTAAAGGGTGCCCTTGGGTCTCTTATCAGCCTGTGCCCAGGAAACAGGGCAATGCCCAGACCTGAGAAAACAACACCAGTGCCAGCTCCGTAAACATGGCAGTGGAAATCTACACTCGGCCTTCACTACCAAAACAAACGCAGACACGGCTCATAGAGTAAAGTTTCTGTAAACATTTAAGACCCTTTATAAAATAACTATAAAGGGTGAGCAGGTTTATTAGGAAGCTCTGAAGCAAAGCATATGTGGGTATGTTCTATATACATAAATAGATGTGCAATAACAAGGCTGTAATAGTTACCACAGCTTAGCAAGTGCTTAGCCTTCAGGGTCTTGTTGATGAACAGTCAGAAGGGTTGTGTTAATATTAAGAAGGGAGCGGGGGGTGTAACCGTGCTGTGTACCTGGGAAAGCACCTGAGCACAGGGGCCTTCATGAGCAGCATTACCTCAGACTCACCTGACAACATGCCTCTCAGCTGCTTAAGTCACTGCGCTCACAGTTAAATCCGCTTTCCCTAACATTGAAACCCTCCAATAACAGAGCCTTCCTCTGCCGCCTGTGACATCACACAATCCGTCACTGAGATATACCTGTCAGCCGGGCAAAAGGGCTCTACCTAATAAGTCTCATTTCAGAAAATTAACTTTAGCCTCCAGGGCTTCTCCAACTTGGAAAAAATGATTATCTGATAACATCAAGTCGTGCGCCGGCCTAGGGGCCCTTTCAAACTTTGCTAGCATGTTATCTGAGAGCGCCTGGGTATGTAAATGGCGTTAATTGATGTCAGGGAGAGGAAAATGGCTGTTCGACTCGGCTCGCCTGGCTCCTTCCTGTTCGTCCCGAGCAGTCTGGCTGGGCCCCGTGAACGTACGCACCAGAGTCCCGCAGACGGGCCGCTCGGTTGGGTCTTTTGTGGCGTAGGAAAAATTAAAACCTGAAGAGAAGTAATGAAAGATCCAGTTGTTCTTGAAAAGGAACCCAGCGAACATGAGAAAATGTGCACTGCTGGGGAAGAGTCACCACGAGCTGTGCTCCAGCTTAATTCCGATAGAAAGCCACACGGTTTCAACTCAGCTCTGCGTGGACCATGGACAGTTTCCAGCTGTTACTGCCTTAATAAACCGATTAACGTTTCCATTAATCAACTGGGATACCCGAATAACCAGTGTGCCATACAGACACTGCGGCAACTGAAAATGAACTGCTTGTCAAATCACGTGAGACTGCGGAAATTTCCATATCAAATCAAAACAATTCAAGGAACACCTGCGATGAGTTCAGCCCAACAGAATTTTTGTGCACGGGAAGACAAATGATCAGTGTGATTTATTTTTAAAAAAAGGAAACAAACAAAGTGCTTTCAGTGTACACCTTTTTGGATTTAACCTCCCACGTACGGACGGGGAGATTGAGGAGTGCCGCATTTCACATTCGAACGTTAAACCGCTCGGTAAGACAATGGAGCGTCAGCGACGTGTCGCGGTAGAGGAAGGCGCTAACCCCCCTCTTCGTCCCCTTTTTCCCTTCTCCTTCCAGACCCCGGATCCCTAAATGACTAACCTGGAGGATGACAAGTACTTATCTTCTGCACCACATTTCCTCCCCCAGTGGCATTAATAATCCACTGGTAGCCATTAGGGGAGATGATTAACAGCGCGTAGTCTGGGGCCACTTCACACAAGACTGGTACAAGCAATCAACAGGAATGGAGCATGACTTGCTGAGCCTGTCATAGATATATTACCATGCCGAGAAAAGTGCCAGATACAACCACAGTCCCCAACACCATTCATCCAGCGAACAAGTGTGATAGGGACCTTGTCAGTGTAAGCTTTTCCCATAAAAGCTAAATCATTTGTAAAATGCAAGAGGCCATCTCCATAAGATATATATGTGCGCGGCGAATATTCACGCGTATGGTATTTGCGGGCCGTGAACCGGGGACCGTATCTCAGACAAATGGGCCGCTGAGCTCATTTCTCATGAAGGAGGGGATTGTTCCCGGGGTCTGGGAATACCTCCTGCCTTTTTTTTTTTTTTTTTTTGCAGAAGATTTCAGCTGCCACTGTCCCCCCGTGTCCCCGAGGAGCCCTGTCAACTCCCATTACCCGGGCAGCGTGATTCGCTTTCTGCCTCCTGCTCTCCCGTCACCCATTTGCAAATCTGATATCTATTTCGGGGGTGTCTTTTCTTTGTCTCTCTCTCTCTTTTTTTTTCACGGAACTGCCCTTACGTGACGCCCATGAGCCGGGGCAGATGTCTATAAACAAGTAAGAGAAACAAAATGAAGGTTAAACGGGTCTGATCGATTCGGACGCGAGCGCTCACGCCCGCACGCGCCCGTTTGCTCGAGCTGGCCCCGCCCTTCTTATTTGCGGGCGTCGGCTCAGCCCGCGGAGAGTAAACAGGAAGACAGGCCTCCGCCACCCCACTGCTGAGGACTCAAGGAATTTTTTTAATATAAATAAAAAAAGCTAATGTTCTCATGGCATGGCGCTCAGCGCCGACTGAAGGGTAGAATGACGCAAGGGTAGAAGCGGAAACGACGCCATTCGAATATTTCAAGGTGGGGAAAAAAACAGCAAACCTCCGTCTTTCAGAGTTGTCTGAGAGCGAGGGGGGAAAATCAAAAGCGGGGAGAGAGGGTCGCCCCGAGACTGTTTGTTTCTCTACCCCTCGCACTTCAAATCTAATTCAGCCCCGGCCCTCTCTCAACCAAACATATATTATCACAAGCGCCATAATATTTTGCTTCTTGAAAGAGCAGACCTTTAACATCCATCCTTCAAAAGGGGAAGGGGGGAGGGCGGCAGAGGAGAGGGGGTGGGGGGGGGGGGGGCAGTGGCTGCTGCAGCTCCAGTGATGGCTGTATTTACAAAGTGACAAATTGGGTTTCCTGGGATGTGTGGCAGCCGAAACAGTGGACCCAAATAGCCTGATAAATGTAAGATGGAGGCTTGACAAACTGGTTTATTTTTATTACAACTACAACCGCAATCTCTTTTAGTCCCCTGTTTGTTTTGTCCCGATGGAGGGCTGTTAGATTTATCATACACATCAGGAGAAGGTACAATTGCATGTGACAGGGGAGGGACCGCGGCAGGGAAACTATGGCACGCCGGAGGACTCAGCCAACCTGCTCCCCCCCTCTGGGTCAGCTGACCCGGGGACAAAAACCACGGCAACAATAACCATGGCGCCAGCTTTATCAAGGCAAATAATTAAACCCAACATCCACCTGGCGTCCCTCCGCAGCTGCGCGATCATTGCACAAAAAGACTGGCAGCAGACAGACAAGTCAAGAACAGCGTGTTGCCAAATTAGCAAGGAAATAAGATTTCAAATGCAAAAAAAAAAAATCATTCCTATCTATAAGCCTGTAAGGTGTTATCATATCAACCAATAAATAAATTTATAAATAAATGGGAACCGTTTTATATAGTGAATCAAACTGTGAAGAACATCATGCAGTCCCCTGTGCAATACCATTGAATGAAATGGGTTGAATAAAATGTCTTTGAGGGATCATTAGAATCCACTCCAGTATTGGAGTTATATATAGAATGCACACACAATGGATATGTGTGTGTGTGTGGGAATACACAGCAGATACACACATATCTGTGATCTAATATCAATTTAGGAGGATGCTATGCAGCAGTTAAACCCTGTAACCATTTCTCCTGATTCCAGTGCTCAGTGTCTGGCTAGGTTCTATGAAGGCATTAATGGAATTTTCTGGAGAAAGACTCGGGCATGCCATCGAGCCCCAGGACAGAAATGATGTGCGAACAGACAACATCTCCGTGAAAACGAGAGAGAGAGGGAGAGGGAGAAAAAAAAAACTGGAGCATGTCCAAAAGGAAGAGGTGCAACCTGGCTGCCTGCTATCCCCCTGCAGATTGAAGTCTTGCGAAGAAAATAAAGTTTATTGCCTGGAAAGAGGGGGGAAAAAAGCATGTAAAAAGCACTAAAGCAATGGAGGTGAACAATTAGACAGATGGCCAGGTTTCAGGGAAAAAAAGAGAGAGGAACGCAGAGACGCAATCGTTCAAGAATTTTATGAGAGGGCTGACAACTCTGCCGCTCTTCAAGGGCGTTGGAAAAGTTAAAACCACTGGAGCCTCTGTTTAACTTTGAGAATAATTGCTGAGTGTGCAACACCAGTGGCACAGGTGACAATGCTAACTGCTTGTAGCAAAATAATATTTTAGGTTTCAGCTGTGATTCATTCTTCCATCTTTCCCCATGACAAAGAAATCGGATTTAAAAAGCAGGAAACGGCCCAGTGAATTCTGCAGTAGCCCTACTCATTTAAAATGATTATTCTGTTTTTCAGTAACTTTAAGTGGCTTAATATGGTTGTAGTGTCATTTGCTTTGAGACATAATGTTTGTCTACGCAAAAGATTTTTCATCTGATACAATAAAGAGGTAATTCAGAGAAATTGACAATGAAAAACAGAAATATAATATAAAAATGAAGAATATCTAACAAGTAATCAAGATACAGAATAGCAAAGGTAGTGTGAAACTGCATGAAAAATAGCAGATAAAGGCTGTATATACTGTACATGTTGCAGGCTTTATGGCAGGTGCAGTGCAAAAAATTGCACATGAAAACATACAAGGCCCGAAGCGGAGGTGGTGGCGGCTTGCGAAATGAACCACCACATGGCGAGGAATCCGCGGACAAGGTCACCAGCCTGCTAACCGTGCTGTGACCGCGGAGAGCGGCGGCGAAATAAATGTTGGTCTCAGCCCATCTCCTCAAGAGAACAGCTGTCCATAACATGCGAGCGACCTCTCTGACCTTCAGCGCGTGGGGGGGGGCCGGGGCCCGGAATGAGACCGGCAGCCCTCTTCTGGGAGAGCGCTCCCGCTCGGAAATGGCTGAGGATTCGCTTTTTTTTTCTCCCCCTCCTCTCCTCCGCGCTTTTTTTCTTTTCTTTTTTTCTTCTCCTCCCTCGCTCTTTTGGACGAGACGCAAGCTCTTCCCAGCGGGCACGGGCAAAAAGACGCCCATAATGATATTTTATAAACTTCTCCTCTTTTCACAGGTGCCTCTGTTCGTTTGTTTCTTTATTTGGCCGCGGCTAATGCGCCTCATCAATTGCAAAAAAGGAAAAAAACCTAAGAGTATAATAGAAAGATGAAGCAACATTCTATTTTTTAAATGATTTATGGACTATTGCACATCTCATGAGTCAACAATGTACAGTACCGATTCACATCTTTCGCGGCTCCATTCAGGGGAGCTCACGTGTCAATAGGTGATAAATCTCCCAGCCCTCCTGTTCCCCTGGCGTGGGGAGGGGGGGGGGGGGGGTACAGGGGGAACAGGGCGTGCTGCTTCACAGGTAATGCACTTTTATTTGCCCTTCGGTCCCATGGAAGTCGGGGTGCAGCATCCACATCTTTCTCCTCGAACAGCTCCCAAAAAACCATCCCCGCGCAGCCCGTGTCCAACCACCTCAGCGCCACGCCCCAGAAAAGCTCGCACTGCAAGCCTGGCGCTTCCATTTTGTTTTCAGCCTTTACAGTGAGCCGAATCCAAATCCACCGTGATTTTTATGTACTAATTCACAATGTTGTTGAGTCAAGATTCGCACTTGTTGATACATATTTTACAAACATCTTCTCACTAGTGTTTGTGTAAAAATGGCCAGGTTTTATAATGCTTTATTTTAACTAAAATATCCTCCTCATAGGGTTTTCCAGAAAAATTAAATGATGGAAACCTATACTGTATAAATGTATAATTTGTATGCAGTTAAAAAGAGAGCATTATAATACTCTGCTCTTTAAATGGAAGCTAATCCAGTCTGTAAAATGTGTGTTGTTTATGAAAAACATTTTACATTGTAACTGAGTAGGCCCAGTTACCTCAGTTTTAAGGACCTTGAACCTGGAACTTATTCTGACAAATATGTAGCCTACTTCATAAAGGAAGTGCGGAATAGAAGAGTGGGTTTCAGCCTGGGCAGTGGAGGATCGCAGCACAGTCAGGGAGGGGGGCAGAGTGGAGGGGGGGGGGGTCCACCTGATCCAGCCCGTGCGTTTCCCTCTCCCCTGTCGCATGCATTGGGGAGCAGCAGCCGTAATGCAATTATAAATCCGGCCCTCCAATCCAATCAAATTAAGAGATATGAGATGAAGCGAGCGCCTTCCTGCTCAATACGATGGCAAGACACTCTACTGACCCATTTAATAGTTATGGAATGGCCTTTAATGGAACCGGCTGCGTGGAACAGCAAAATAATGCAGTGCCTTAATGCACAGGACTCTCACCTCTGCCTGGCCCCGGCCTGAGGAGGGGCCTCACTTAAGTGATCAAAAATCACTCCGGCCTGATGTGCTGTGCAGGGGGTGACCGACCGGTAGAGTGATGCAGCAGAGACTGGTCCACCCCACCCCCCCCCCAAGCCCCCTCCCGCCGGCACCGCCGCTGTCCCACCCTGCAGCTAGCACGGCTACGAACAACGGACAGGAACCTACCAGGGTTCGGCGTCCCAGGAACACGGTGTCTCTTTTTTTGGGTGGGGGGGGGGGCAAAGTAAACAGAAGAAATGCGGTCGCGGGAGAAACTGGGAGCACCGAGGGGCGGCGGCGTTTCCCTGCTGCCGCGGCGACCGTGACCTTTAAATTCACTGGTTAAGCAGGTAAAGGAGGCCGGGAGGAGACGATGTTAAAATACACCTGGATGTCACAAGGCTTGTTAGGACTTCGGCAGAGAAGGGCACCTTATCAAGGATACGAGATCAAATGACTTTGACCAACTCATCCAGGCCCATAGATTAGTATTTGCCTCGGAGGACTGGGAATTATTAAAAAAAAAAAAGAAGAAGAAAAAAAAAAAACCTGCGACCTTGCCTTGACCAGACCACACAAAAATTGGTCATCAACTTTTAAGGCTGTATTTTATCATATATTTTTTAAAAGAAGAAAAAGAAAAAAGAGGGGGAAAAAAATGGCAGCGCGCGGAGGCTCATTCATCATTCTGTCACAATTATGACATTCGTTCATAAATACCAACCAATCTCCTCTCCACCTGGCTGAGTCTTCTATTCAGCCCTGTGTAACTCCCTAATTACAGCCTTTCTCCCCTGCCCGTAGCACGCTCCGCCCCGCGCTCCATCACGTTATCTCTCTCTCCCTCTCTCCCCCCCTCTCTCTCTCTCTCTCTCTCTCTCTCTCCAAAAAGAGTAATGATGGAGCGCCGGGGCCCGGGCAGAGACCCTTAAACTTTCATACATACACACACACCGCAATTAATAAAGGGTCCGGCCTCTCCCGAGGAAAGACGAAAGTGCCTGTTCAGCACATGAAGGGAGAATATGCAATTTTCTGAAGTTAAGTCTATAATAAATTGATTTCTGCTTTCTCTGACACGGTCCCTTCCTAATGAAAGCTAGATAATCTACAGGTTTTTCGCTTTTTTTTTTTTTTAACTCCTTTCTTCCCCCCCCCCCCCCCACCACCACCCTTTCCTGAAATCAAGTTACAAATCAAGTCATGGGTATTGGGGAGATATGGGGGAGATGCGGGAAGGGCACGGGACGATTTTCCGGCTGAGCGACGCGGAGCGGCACGCACGTGCTCTCCGCACGCTCCGGAGAGAGGGAGAGAGGGAGAGAGAGAGAGAGATAGAGAGGGAGAGAGAGAGAGCCAGCACCGGCACCGCGGCGGGAAACAGCGAACCGAGCAGCTCACAGTTCATCCTCCCACAACTACTATTTTCCATGAGAGGGAAACACACTGACAAAAAAAACACAATTCTTTATAATTGAATGTGAACTAATGGATTCAAGGAAATATGTTTTCTTAACCAAGGCGTTTGTCTACATTTGCTTAAAATTCCCCAATTCAAAAGGCATAAATGAGATATTTTGCAGTACAGTTCAGTCTACACAAGATAATTACTGCTGAAATTAAAATACTGTCGTAAGCTTTAAGCACTGAACAGGGGAAAACACAAGTGGTCAACAAAGATCTGATTAACGGGAAAAAAAATCATGCACATTTTTAGGAAGACATTTAGGAAAGCATCCTGGCTACAGTACATGAAAATTCAATCCATACCTGGTAGAAGACTTCTAAAGGGTTTTAAATATTAGCATTAATATATGTTACTCAGACGCTGAAATTTTGAGTAATTAAATAGAATGTGTGTCCTTCAAATAAGAATAAATTATGGGCTTTTACAGACAGCTCTAATATACAAAATGATGCATCACAAGAGATGGTAACATTTACAGCAGTTAGGCACCTAATCTCAAGACTGAAAAATAATGGGTGCCATTCAAGGGTAGACGCAATGCTGCACAAACATTTAAAAAAACATTAAATAAATGCCATACGCAACCAAACAAACCGGAACCTCACTTTTCTGTCGGGCTGGCAGTTTACAACACAGGTAAATTGTTTTAGACCGTCTTAAATCATAACTTAACAACCAAAGCGTACCGAGCCTGCTCTTTTTCTCTTTTTCTCCTCTATGCACCACAATTCGATTGTGACTGCAGTACGGACGCATTTCCACAAACTTCAGCTTTCGAAGCCGATTTAGCAGGGGTTGCGAGTTCTGCGCGGGTGCGCTGCGCTGCTCGGCCAGTAAAGCCTGCGCTGGTGCGGGAGCAGCCGTCGCATGCGAGGGGGCATGCGGCAGGGGGGCATGCGGCGGGGGGCATGCGACGTAATAAACGGGCTGGGTCATGCACCGCACTCCCCGATTTAATGCTCGTTTGGCCTCCGGCCCCCCCACCGGTTTTTGACACCGCAACAACCGCTGTTTGGACGTTTCAATATTTAAAAAAGAAACGTAGGAGACAGGGGCCCTGGTAATAATTGCAGACAGTTTGCTTTTCAAATAAGATCGAGACCATGGGGCCTAAATCAAACAAGATTTAATCAACACCAGAGACACGGCATGGGTATGAAAATGGAAAATGTTTTAAAAGAAACTAATTACACAGACATATTTCAAGGAGGAATACCAAATAACCCAAAGGCCCAGTTTTATTCTAAATGCAATACTGTTTTGTCTTTAACTTTGAAAAATTAAACGGACAGAAATGACCCATTTTAAACAAGACTCACACACTGCTACAAACCGAGTGTTTGATAGCAACTGATAAAACTTTTCTTTTGCTGTTGTGCTTTCAGTATTTCAATAAAACAGATTTGAGCAGAAATTCAATCAACGATCAATTATGTTACGCGGAGGGAAAACGCGACCGAGGAAATGGCTCTTCTAACAGCGGCCTCGTCTGCATCAATCATAAAGCGGGAGATCAAACACGCAAACGCACACCGCTCCCCTCCGCTTCCCCCTTTTCTATTGTGCCTCCTTTCCCTCCGAACCCAGCGGGGCTCCAATCCCAGTTCACTGGGAGTTCACTAGAGTCTGAAGATTGTTTAGAGCACGCTTTCAGCGATTTGTAATTTGAGAGCCGACTTCGGGGACCTCCCCTTTAAACGCGTCTCATTAGAATTTTATCAAGATGCCGCGTTTCAGGAACACACCTGGTACCGAGGTACTAACGCGAGTTAATACCGCTCGGATATGAAGGTTGAGGCGGAAAACGCACTGCCGTAAGTGTGCGATCTCCCTGTAGTTCCCCGTCCATTCCGTAACGCGTCACATATTCTCTCCCGCCATTAGCGAGCGCGTCTTTTCCGCGGCGCTCGCGTTAGCGGCCACGTCTCTCTCTCCTCCTCCGCTTTCGTTCCTCCTTTATCTGACCGCAACAGCACGACGAGGGGGAAAAATTAGATTTACATCACACGACGATGTGGATGGGAGTAATGCATCTTTATCTTCCCCGGGTATTGAGAGCTTTATTTCCCCAATTTGCCGCACCACTCCAGCGGGTTTGCACACTGTGCAAAAAATTTCTACAGATGCGCGCCATTGTTCCCAGTGCCCCAACGGCCACACTTAAATACTGTTTCCCATTACTCGCTAATATTTCAGAGCCACAAATAAGCGCTAACAATTACATATTCACATGGAGCTTGTTTTGCAACTGAGCATGCGACTTTTCTGATTCTGTACGTGTTTACAGTATATCGTCACGGAAACAAAAAATGTCCGTGGTCAACCACGGAGACATTCCCTTCTCTTTGGGTCAAGCGTTTTCCGGGACCCCCACCCAGGCTCAAAGGCATCTCTGAGGACCCCCATCAAAAAGGGTTATAATTTAAAAATATTCCCAAATCGATTTATGGCCACTGTACATCACATCTGTCCAGGGTACAGTACCTTCAAAGACCCGAAGGGGTCCGCAGACCCCCTATCGAAATCCCAGGGGTTCACTAACAACGAGGGTGGTAAAAAGTCCAACGTCCCACTCAGTGACAACTTCACTTTTAAAATGTCAGCAGAAATGTTTACTTTCCGAATCACACGCTGATGCATTATTCCAAGGGCTTTGCTACATGATTACTTTTCTTTTAAATGAGTTAAGGGTTTCTTCCTTTCTTTTTTGCCTGTGTGCATTGCTGGGAGAATCACAGCATCCTCCTCAACAAAAGCCTCAATAACTAAGGGGAAGAGAAAACACGCAGGACACAAGGAGATGGTTTCACTCCCTTTGATATTTGATTATTGTCCCTGAATACATCTGCATTATAAATATGGCCGCACAGAACCAAACTTTTTTTTTTCCGGCCTACAACAATTGGATCAAATGAGAAAAGTAAAGCTTGGGCAATTAAGGAGAGTGAAGGCCTTTGATCTTCACAATTGTCTCTATGATAAGCAAATCATTTTATTCTCTGTATCATAGACACATATGAGAAACATGAAATTATTAAACCATCCGCATTCCCTTACCCATCAGCCAAATACAACAAAGGCATTCTTTTTGTTGTTTCTCAAAAAAAGTCTCATTGTAATGCAAAGGATTAAAATTATGCTCTCAAACCTTATTATGGGATTTTTTAAAATAGATTTATTTGTACTTTGCAAAACTTTTTTTTTTCAAGTTGTTATAAATTACATTTTGAAAGCAAGTCCCCCTCAGTATGTGGCTTGTATCTAGGGAACAAAAGCACAGTCCCAGAACAGAATAAGGAGGAAGGCATGAGGAATTTGACTAATGAAAACAGGGCTTTCATTAAATCTTCCAGAATCAACACGATTAATTCGAACTCAAAACAAAAATATCAGGCCTTTCCCCACAGCAGGAGCAACACCATGGCTTTTCTTACTGTATGAGAAGGACATTTTCGCACTAGTACACACACCATTTAATTACATTCAAAGCTTTGTCTACTCCTTGTCAAACGACATTCACAAATTTAGACTTGTGTGTTTACAGTACACAAGTCTAAATAAGGCTGAAAGTGAGAAGCAAAGCATGGAACATGAATATAATTAAACCATTTCTAATAAAGAATATGTAAACCCTGTAACATGATTTTCTTTCTTCGATTTTTAATAAAAAAAACTTTCCTTTTTTCAGTAGAAAACTCTGGAGGACAGCAGGCAGGTGTTAAAATGCATAGAGTAAAAAAGAAAAAATCTATATATCTTTTTTTTTTCTTTTAGGGTAAAAAACATTAGCTCATTTCTTACATGAATGAGTTCCTCAATTTAACGCCAATCTTTGAAGGTAATGTCACACCGTCTGATCTCGCCAGCCTTCAACGTGTAGCATGGCGTTATTTACATTCTCAACAAAACCTCGCAAAAAGAACAGAATGACACTCAATTCCACTCCCGGCCTCACATAATTGCCAGAAGTCTCAAGTTTGTTTGAAAAAAGCCTTCATGTTTATGCAGAGAAAGGTGTTTGTGTATTCAAACCGAATTGGACAGAGGTACGCTCCCGCACATGGTAATTAAAATAGGATTAAGCTGCATATTAAATGAAAAATATTATTTGGGACAATATCCTGTAGCTCACAGCTTTCTGTTTATATTAATACATAATTCACATTGAGGGAAGCTGCTAGCTGCAGAAACGGTCAACTACATCCATCTGTCATATACATTTGACATTTGATTAGTGCTCAGTATAAATTGTCACATGCAGTGTTTTTGTATAATTTAGATTTAATCAATAGAGCAATGTGAATTCTGTAGTATGCTAAAGTACTGCAATGTTTATATTGGATGCCATTGTCTACAAACACCACTGTAGATAATTCTGAAATTAAATAAAACATATTGTTCAATTTTGCAGTTACGTACCAACATTATTTGAACCAGTCTTTTGCAGTGTAGCCCACAACGTACATCTCACAACCAAAATAAGTCACGTTTACAAATGTTTCCAAAAAATAATTGATCTATTTTGCTACTGTATTTGCAATTTATTTGCACACACACATATATATATATATATATATATATATATAGAGAGAGAGAGAGAGAGAGAGAGAGAGAGAGAGAGAGCTCTGCAGGCTCTTCTAGGTACTTCTTTGCAAATTGTAACCTGGCAATTCTGTTTTTACAGCTAACTAGTGGTTTGCATCTTACAGTGAAGCCTTCCACTGACATCCACACCTGCCACGTGAAGAGTTTTCCGGATCAGTCAGACAGGTGTTCTTCTCTATGGAGAGAATTCTTCAGTCATAAACTGTAGAGGTCTATCTTGGTCTACCAGGCCCTTTGTGATTACTGAGCTCACCAGTGCTCTCTTTCTTCTTAATGATGTTCTAAAGAGTTGATTTTGGTAAGCTCAAGGTTTGGTATGTTTCGTAAAGTTTTTTTTTCTTATTTTCTTATTTTTCTTATTAGTTTAAAATAAAAGTTAAAAAAAAATTAAAGTAAAAGTTGGTGAGAGAGGAACGCTACCATTCTCGGGCTGATTAGCTACAGCCAAAAATATGTTTTCACAAGGACCTTTGCTCCGTGTAGCCTTTAGCAGTTAATAGGGGATCTCTACGGAGCTACAGCAGATGTTGGCTCTCCCCCACAGGGATGGAAACCATAATCTGCTAAATATAGAGTAAATATGAGTTTTTAATTCATTGATGTCTTTTTTAATTTTATTTTGCTTCCCGAAGAAGGTAATTGTCATTCATCAAGCCATAGAAGTTATGAATGAACAATCCTGCATACTGCCTCAATGAGACCTTTTACCTTCTTGCTGCCTCTCAGCTCAATAAGTACCATTTAAACAAGGGTAAAAAAGGGAGAGATTACGGTTCTGCAGGGATAGAGAATTGACCTTGATAATAAGTACTGTGTAATTCAAGCATCAACACAATTGACCTTCTCTTAGGTCATTATCGTAATAATAAAACAAAAATCAGGGAATGCTGAAAATACACTTGTATTCATGGGAGGCCTAAGAGTGTGGGCTAAAAATACACGGAGTTACAAGTTTGTGTATCATTGCTCATAATTTACGCCTATAATACTGTTATAAACTCCAATAAATAATAATTTAACGCAAATATTTTTTTTATCCCCAAGTGGGCTTCACAGCAGGGCTAACATTAGCAAAGAGCAGAAGAAAGTGACAGTGCCACCCGCCCAGCAACCTAAAAAGCCGAACCTGGAATAGGCCTACTGTATATCGCATGAACCATTTTAAATATTATTATAAGACTTTTTTTTTACCTTCACACTACACCATCCTACTTGTAGCTAAGTGGGCAGTGACAACTCTGGACAAAATAAGCACTGGGGCTTGTCCCAGCGAGCATTTGCATTTAACTACACGGAAACCTCAGGGGTGTCATTTTTTATTTATTTTTTTTACCTGAGAGCAACACTCTTTACCATGGTCAGCAGTAGACAGGAGATTGCTCCAGGTTAAGATCTTTGCCCTGGGTCGAAACGGCCCTCCTGGAAGACCTCTCCCCAATGGCTCACTAATTACATACTAAAGAGCAGCCCGTTTTCACCACCACTGTTTTAATCAATACCCCGCATTGCTGCTGAATGATACAACGCACTCACTCCACCTCAATTAAAAATATACGCTACAGGCTAACATATTAAACAACATTAATGTACTTGTACTGTAGGCGACATAATGTAAAAACAGCATGCACGTGTTCTTACTCTTGCAAAACGAAAGTTAAACGAAAACGACACCAAACTTTGCACGCGTCCCAACGTCCTACACCGAAGGACGAAGGCAAAAATAGTAGTAACGTTTTTTTTTTGGACACAAACTTAAGTGTGCGACAATGCATGGCTTTGTGCTAATAATAAAGACACCGGACGACCGAGTTACATGAGAGAACAGGACTGGAAGAGAGGGGGGGGGGGGGAGGGAAAAAAAAAACAGCCAGTGACAAAAGGGCCTTAAAGCAATCTGAGAGAAGGAGAAATAAATTAATCAAGCTGCCAAACGAAGAGGGCCGGGGGATGACCCCTTTCTGGTCTCATTACTTCTCCATTACCCTTTTTGAAAAACATCCTCTTTGTAAGATCACTAATTAAGGATCATGAGTTTGGTGGGGGGGGGGGGGGGGATTGCACACTCCCATCCCTGCTCCAACTTACCTTCATTCGTCATTCTAATAACTCATCTTTGAAGCCTTTTTCGAACGGACCAGGTACTAATGGATGACCATGGGCTTAAAAGGAGATCTTTCTTTTTTGCCACCTTTATTTGAAGTATGATCTTTTTCAAGGCGTGTTTGCACAACTGAAGTTCCCAGACTGCGCTACAGTTATAAATACATAACAGAAAAAGGTCAAAAGGAGCCACTCGATGGCCTGTTCCACTGCGGTCTGATGTAGCTGGCCTTGTGCAGCTTCTGCAATGTGTCACTGTCTTGTTGGGAACACAAACCTTGAGCTTGCCAGCCAAGACAATGCTGCCGTTTGTGTTTTAAAGGAACACCTGTGACCGAGGTGCACTTGTTATTGTCCTGCGTGACCATTTGTCTTTGTTCCCTCTTGCTGTACCATGCGCTACAATGACTTTCTGTTGCCTTTTTCCCCCCCCACTTTTTTTTGGGCTTCATATGGTCGTTATGAATTATGTCTACATGAAAGCTTTCTAAACACCCTTTCATCACAAACATTTTTCAGTTCGGTTTATGAGCACTAAAGTTAAACGTTTCTCAAGACAAAATAAATACAGCTATTTCCAAGGCAACGGCGAGAGCACGTTTGACGCAGCACTGGCTAGGCGGCATTCGTGGAAGCAAAAGCAATATCACGCGCGGGGTTATGAAGTCGTACCCCGCGCACCCCTCCGGCACCTGGCACACACCGGAACACGGGCGACTGTCACGCACCCCTATCACGCATTTTTAATAATATCACTAATGGTAATGAAGGAGTTAATGGAACGATGTAATAAATCCGCGACGTGTTGAACCGAGGCAAGGTCGAGGTTCAGAAAATCACAGGCCGTCAATGGAACGGCGCTTGACAGGAAATAAATGATGCGTTGTAAACAAATTGTATTATTGCTTTAATTCATGCAGCCTAATCCAATTTGTCAGGAGAGAGACCAGCGGCGGGAGCGGAGAGGCGAACGGCGGCGAGAGGGAAGGCATCAGACGCGGAGAGCCGCCGGATAAATGCGTTTGGACGTGGACGCCCGATCTCTCCGTCTACGCTGTACCTGTAAACGGATTAAAAGTCCGTATTATAGCCGGAGATAATAGGTTTTGCTCCAAAGTTCATCAACATTTTGTTTCGTTCCGCAGATAAATTGAATAACCGTTTTTAAAATCGAGTTTGCCCGAGATGTTTGTTTGACTCGTCCCGCCCTCTCGCATGCATGTTCAGACTGGGGATATCCAGAGGAGGGGGGACTCTGCTCCGCGTGCGGTGTTTAAAGTTCAGGCAGTCAGGACCCATTGGCTTGACTGCTGAGGGGAGAGGCAGAGGTGAGGCTCTGTGGATGATGGAGGCTCTGCCTGCCTGTCCTGCACCGTATCGCAGGCTCTCCTTAACGTACATTAATATAAGACCTACGTTTTCCCTTTCAAATTACATACTGTACATCTGTGAAGTGAAGAACAAATGAACAAAGACTTCACATGATGTAAGTTTTTACCTGTTCTATATAACAAAAAAGAGTGGACGTGCCACATCCTCTTACAATAAATATCAAATGAAGGCCTTGGTTTCATTTGCATGATATGCTATGTAATGCACTCCTGAAAGAACTGTAATATCCAAACTTTTAATCATAATACAACAGAATGTGCAGCATAGGCATGCACACACACAACGCATGATGAATTTGTTTATTGTTTGAAATGCACACTGAACCATGACACTGGATTTATGCGTAGTGAAGGTGAGTACTTCTTTTTCTTGAGGGTTTGAGACATTTCCATAAAAAAACAGAATTACAACTCTTGGCATTGGGCAAAACTGGACTGCATTATAAGTTACTTCAACTTTAAACTAAGCTGAAGAAGAGGTGAAGAGTGAATAATTTCAAATACAAAATTTAGGCAGCCATCACAGCCTTTACCATTTTCAAATTTGTTCTATAAGCTTTCCTAGCAACAAGTGCACAGTGACACACAGGTACATTCCCAATTACAACGTAACAAATATAATTGCAATTAATTCTTGTTTTTTTTACTTTTTACGCTAATAACAAAACTTTATAACATATCTACAAATGTTACATGTGTATTGCTTATTAAATATGTTAACTTTCAATAAACAGCACTATTAAAGACTAGCATGAGAGTCAGTCAGAAAAGTAGCACTGTTATACTAAAGTGACTACAACTGTTCACTGTTATACTAAAGTGACTACAACTGTTCACTGTTATACTAAAGTGACTACAACTGTTCACTGTTATACTAAAGTGACTACAACTGTTCACAACTAGCACAAATGGCACTCCATTGGCTCTCAAGTTTAAAAAAAAATGAAAGCAAGCCCAAATATAAAGTCACCCCTGCAATTACCGCCTATCAAGTTAGTGTGAGGTGAAACTAAGTTCGGCATCGTCACTGTGCGCCACAAACTCCGGCAAGATTAGGGCGTTTCTTGCACAAGGAGATTCAAGGCTCCGTTTCAAAACCACTCCATGAAATGACTCCAAACATCAGCATTTTAGCAATAATATGTTCCTGGAGAATGCTGTACCCTCTTTCATCTGGGATTTCACCCATCACAGTAAGATTAACAAGTTGATTGCTCCCACAGAAAAGCAGGCAGAACTCTTAGATGGAAAAAAAAAGAAACTTGCCAATCCTGTTTCAGCGCGATACTACGCTCACTACAAGGGGGGGGGGGGAAGCCATCAAGAGAATAAGCAGCTTAAAATGGGAAATAAAAAGTTAGATTCCTAATAGCACATAACAGAAAACAACACACATTTTCCTCATTAAGTTATAGGTATAAATGCTTTAAACCATGAAATTACCTCTGAGCCTCCATCTCGAAACAACCTGGTTTTGCAAACGAATGATCCATGCAAAGCAGTAAAATGCAGATTATTGAAATAATAGGAGGGATTTAAATTTGCATTTCCAAAACTGTTCAGCATAGTGTGCAATTACTCCTCCTCCCCGTGTTCATTTCAGTGGAGGGGCTGTGTGTGTGTGTGTGTGTGTGTGTGTGTGTGTGGCAGCCTTCGCTGCCTCTCTCTCCACCGGTGCCTCCTGTTAATACACACACAGCGCAGAGATGATGCGCTGCAATGCTGCTCCCCCTACACTCCCACCACCGCCTTAGCACAGCTGAACCCCAATGTCTGTATGACACTTTATTTAAAGGGCCTTTTTAACCAATGTCTGTATGACACTTTATTTAAAGGGCCTTTTTAACCAATGCCTGTATGACACTTTATTTTAAGGGCCTTTTTAACCAATGTCTGTATGACACTATTTTAGAGGCCTGTTTAACCATGTATGTATACAGAACAGGTTAGGTAGCAAATAAATGTGGCCAAGAACCTTCCCGTTTTAGGTGAGAAATCCCTTAGAAGTCACTGTTATGATTGCTTTAAATATTTTCTTTTCAATATTCAGACTTGCCAATTTACAATAATGTGAGATTCTAACAGTGATATTTGAAGTTAAATACAACTTAGACATTTCCTGAAAAAAATTATACTGTAGCAGCAAGTGGAAATATTACCATCTGCTTAATAATTATTTTGCAGGTAATACTTATGAATAAGTCGGATATTTATTCATTGTAATAATAAAAGGTGAAAAATGTCTGTTGTATGCCACAAAATTATTGAAAAAAAAAATCTTATATCAGTACACTTGATCTTTCTGGCTCCATCTGATCAAGTTTCAAAAACACAGTCAGGTCAAGCTGCTAAATTTTGGCATTATATTGTTCCGCAGAATCCTCCTCCATCGCTCCATTACTTATGACTGAATTTGGGACTGCACCGCGTGCATCACACAATAGAGCAGAGGAAATAAGACGCAGTGCGCCGGTCACATTATTCAGCTTTGCCGAGGCTCAGGACCAGCGTCAGGTGCGCAGTTTTATGGCCGAGGAGCCCTTCCATGCATTAGGGCTCAGCCTCCCCCCCCCCCACCCACCTCTCGCCGCAATAAAGAAAAATATCAAACTTTGGACAAAAAAAAACAATAACCGCTCCTCTCCGTACGCCTGTCCCATCCGCCCCAAATGGAGAAAGATGACCGGGATCGATGCTAAGGGCTCGCATTTCTTTTGAGTTATGGGGTCGATTTGCAATTCAAAGTGCTCCTTTTCCTGGAGCTGACCACCACGGCGACGCCCCCCGTAAACCGCCGCCCCCCCCCCCCCCCCCCCACGCAGGGGCCAATCAGACAGATTTACGGAGCGGCGGGAGCTTCTTCCGGTCCATTCCGGCTGGCGGGGAAAAGGGCCCATTTGCAGCCCCCCCATTTCCACAAATGCACTTCTGGGTCACATTGCGCTGGCGGAGAGAGCGAGCGACAGCGCTTAACAAGGGGAAATAAGCCCCAAATAAAAACACACTGGAGGTGCGCCATAAAAGGCTCGGGATCCGCGCAGACAAAAGAGCTCATTTTAAGAAGCCGTCCAGGGCCGCGGGCCCGGAGTCGTATTTTCATTACATCGTTACTTTGTTTCCAGACCGAACGCTTTGGAGAACCGGAGAGCGGGCTGCGTGACCATCGGAGCCCGGGTGTGCGAGCATCGCGCCGTGACCCTCGGCATCAGCCTGTCTGACTCCCACCACAAGTAACAGAGGCACTCCCTATTTAACCTGTTCTATAAAGTACGATTCGTTTATTAATCCAATTAATAGTGAGTACAAGGCTCCCCCTCCTAAATACTGGCACATACACACACACACACAAGTGCACAGACACACCTATACACACAAGCATGCAGATACACACACACATTAGTGCACAGATACACAAACACAAACACACACACACACATGCATATCCATGCACACACACTCTCACACACGCGTGCACGCTGGCATGCACTCAAGCACCACCAGTCTCATCTCATCTTATATACAGTAATGTCATAGCCACAGAGATACAGTGCAAAAGCAAGAATGCTTTCAGGAAAATTTAAAGGCGCCTCATAAATATCACTTTTCTGTAAAACCTCTTCCTGATCTTGCATACTCTGTATTAAAGCTAGAGTCTTACAGGGCACCCTGTGGTTTGCAATGTCTCCAAAAAGCCTAGTGAAACATTCAGAGTAGTCATGACAGGGTGGTTAAATAGGACTATCACTCTCCGATCAGATAACTAAACCAAAAGCCGGAGCCAGAGCACAGGTTTTTAAGATGGATCGCATAATTAAAACTTTAACAAAGAGATGAGATTAATCTGTACGATTCTCAGCATATGACTCCCCGCTGCAGAGGAACTGCCAGATTCATCCCCGCCCATCTCTCAGCTATGATTAGCAGTGAATGAGCAGCCTTGCTGAAAACGCGCCGCGCTCTATGGTGTAAGTCTGACCTTGACGGAGCAGTCACACCATACGCACCCCCCCCCCACCCTGTCCCATCAGCTCAGACCGGACCGTCCCACACGCAGCTCCTCCAGCCAGCCCCTGCACTGAGCGCAAAGTTCAACCGCGAAAAAAAAAAAACACCCAGCGAAAACCAGAGCCAGCTAATGATGACAGAAGGCGAGCGCAGCTCCCGAATCCACCGCTTTTCTCGCCTCTTTTTTACCTTCCTGCGCTACTGCGGCTCAGCAAGACTTCCGCGGGAAGCGGCGCTCCACTCCATTTCGGCTCAACGCCCCGGCTCCTCTCCTCGCCAGCTGCCGAGGATCCTCACACCGAGTGAGAAATCTGTGAGAAAAGCACCTACTTCCTGCTGCGCGTTAGCCTAGCACAACAACAGGCGAGGCCATCAAATGGTGCTGGCTTCTTTTCTTTTCTTCCACCCCCCACCCCCTCCGCCAACCCCTGAAACATAGCGGTAGGGAAATTTTGCCCACGCGGGTACGGCGGGTGGCATGATGTTTCAGAAGTCCCGGCTCCACCGACGGGACGGGTGCGGCCCGGTGCCCATCTGTTACCGCTTGATTGAGCGGTCGCGCAATTAATATTCCGCCAAGGTCCGCGATCGCTCAGGGAGCTCTCTGGGCGAGTCAGAGGCCAGGGCACCAGGTTTGCTGAAAAGCCGTAGCGGCACGCTAACAAACTACGGGGGAATTCTCACGTTCTCCATTAATCGTTGTTGGCAGACAACGTGCAGAAATTCCTCTACTGGATCCCAGCATTAATACCCAACGACAATCAATCACCTCTTTACCGTGCCTACTGCTCCCACAATTAAATGGCGAGGAATACAGTGGCGGTATAAAATGGCAGTACCACAAACCCGTTGGTAGGACTGCTATTATTTGCTAAAATCAATCTCTGTTATTTCAGACGGATGTCTATTGTCCCCTCTTGCACAGTTTCAGGTCTGTTATTTGCAGGCTGTAAATAATTCATCTTAGAACATCCCCCCATTATCCCTGTCTCACTGTAGCACCCCGTAGGAAATCATTTGGAGTCTCCACAGTATTGATGTTGTGACAATTGCTTTTGTTCCCCTACTTGTTAACGTTAACTGCTAAGCGGGCCTCGTGAGTGATCGGATCAGGACGGCACTGCAGACCTCTGGGGCATTGACTGTACGGAGGGGAAGAAACAAGGACCTGAAATAATGGCGAACACTGACAGTAGAAAAGACACAACGAACTGAAATAATGGTGAACACTGACAGTAGAAAAGACACAAGGAGCTGAAATAATGGTGAACACTGACAGTAGAAAAGACACAAGGACCTGAAATAATGGTGAACACCGGCAGCAGAAAAGACACAAGGACCTGAAATAATGGTGAACACCGGCAGCAGAAAAGACACAAGGACCTGAAATAATGGTGAACACTGACAGTACAAAAGACACGAGGAACTGAAATAATGGTGAAAACTGACAGTAGAAAAGACACAAGGAGCTGAAATAATGGTGAACACAGACAGTAGAAAAGACACGAGGAACTTAAATAATGGTGAACACAGACTGGGTAGAGCGGAGAGGAAGTGTCAGGTAGTGGCAGTGAACACAACGTTTGGAGTACAGGTCTACAGTCTTTCCAGCCATTAAATGAACAATACTCACTTAGAGAGGAGTGTAACCTTGACCAAGCATGCCATGCCAATGCTACCACAACTAGCTGTACTGCACATAAACTACGCTGTGGGTATCGCTACCAGATATTTAGAGCGATATGAAAGGTAACCTCATAATGTTGAGAAATAAAAAAATTTTAAAGGCTGCCACAAAAAACATTCTGAATACAGGGTGCCAGTTCATTTAAAAATATCACTAAGACAGATAGAGAAAACAAGGCAAACATTTGTGAAAGTTTAGCATAAAACAATTCCAAAATTACAAGCAATAAAATATAATATGTTGAATTAATTAATTAATTAATTAATTAATTAATTAATTAATTAATTAAAAGAACGTGAAAGAAAAGGTAGAGTGGTATTGTGATCGAATATTAGCTGAAAAAATATAGCCTCTGAAACATTAATCAAACTCTTCACCTAGTGGGCAGCCATATGGCGGAACAGCATGTGAATTGTGCAAACTTGCTGATCTTCAGTAACTGGGTGCAATTAATTCTGCTGGCTGCATCCATCTCGCCCTCGTGTTTAAGAGGATGGGGGGGGGGGGGGTAGTATTTATTGCAGCACCTTTTCATTCAAAACAAGGGAATCAAAACGCGCGTGATAAATGAGGCGGACGGACGGGGCCCTCCGTTAGCGGATTTGGGCGCGGAGTGCGTGGGACCGGGGTACGGGCTTCAGAGCGGGGGGCGCGGGGGCCAACGCCGCCGTGCCAGACGGGCGCCGTCTGGGCGCCCGTAACGTCTGCCCCGCTCCGCGGCCCGTTTCCAAGGCAGCGGCGCGCAGGAAAACAACCGGCTTATCAATTCACATCAATAGCCGCCGTTTACCCCTATGCAAAATTAGAGGCCCTTTACACTTTTAATGAGGCAGAGTCCATATTGACCTGGAATATTTTAGTTTTGTAAATTAGCCTCTATTAGCTATAGCCCCGGCTCTCTCTCTCCCCCCTTCATTACACTCATACCAATTCCTTTGGTTACTTCTGGGGATATGTGCTTCATTAGGAGGTGTCCACACCTCATACCCACCCCCCCCCCCCACACACACACACACACACATCCCTCTCCTTGTGCATTTTGGGTTTGCATTCTATCAGTCTGGCGGAACTACAGTAAATTAATGAGGCACGTGCGCTGGAACACTCATCTCTGAACTTTGAAAATGCTCTCGCTTGGACAGGTTTGCGTTTCTTTCCTTTTGCTTGTGATTAGTTTAAAACTGTATAATGAGCAGTGGACAGGTTCCACACACACACAAACATGCACACAACTGCAATTCTTTTCCTTCCCTTTGTATTACTTCCCTAATAAACACTCTGTTTGCAGCTGTTCGTTAGACCAAAAGGTATATCCAAATATTTAAATGCATGGGGGTGATTAGCATCAGAAAATCAAATCACAGACACACCCTAATGCCACTTAAACAGCAGATTTGAGTTAACGCTTTTCAATAAGGGATACATTGAATACATAGCTGCTAATGTATGTTAGCTTAAAGTTCTATGATAAATTATTAACGGACTCTCACTAATAAATATATGTATCATACACACAGGTTTTATCATGTACCAGTACATCAAGTCATATTCTCATGAATACATTTTTCACTATTTCACTTTACTTACAGTATCACTACTGGACAATTGTGCATTTTCTTGTATTTAAAAAAAAAATACAAACACACACGCACACGTGTTAAAATAAACCATATTTGTTGAAACCTGAACCCAGGAAAAGTGTTTAGCTGGACATTCTGTACTAAGGAGCCGGCAGGCAGAAAGAGCCCATATGTCTCCCTGAACACAGTGCATATGAATGTTTTCACTGTATATGGCTAGGTTGGTCAATGCAACATTTTTCATTCCCATGTCATGAATCACCTATCGCAATTAAGTCATTTATAAGCTCTAACCTAACGCCCATTTCGCACGTAACATTTTCATTGTGTTACTCTTTACGGATCAGAGGAAGAGTCTTCATGGCTTTAATACGTCTTTGTCATGTGAATTTATGATTATTTGAGTTCTCGGAGCCTCCATATGCAGTGCATGCATTGGATCCAGCTTCCACAGGCTGCCTGTGGATTTTAATTGATGAACTTCTATTCTTAGCCATTTGGCTCCTTCAGCAAAATGGCTGCTAATGCTGTACTGTCTCTTAATTGGTCTCTCAATGCTAAGCGTTTTGTCGGAAAAAGGTACAGGTGCCCGTCTGAGTTCCGCCACATATTAAGTTTACCCGGTTTAAAAAAAAAAATTTTTTTATCAGGCTTAAACAGCTAATAAAATGTTTTCAAACACAGGGGGATGCAGGAGATCATCAATCAATATGTTCAATTTTATTTGCGATAATTCATTATGACACAATATTAATGGGTTGCCATAGCCTTCAGAGGTGAGATTAATGCAAATGAGTGGGTGCAATTAACTTTACTGCTCCCCCTTCAGAGCAATGGACAGATGATTATAAATGACAAGTACATGTCAATTACAGTATCCAATAAAGAGAGACTTAGAGTGCAATCTATCCACTTTTATAGTGCTTTCCTGACTTAACTGTGCTCTTGTCAATCTAGTGATGTCATCACATAAAATACCGCCAGCTACCATGGGAGCTTTGTTTCCCCTAGAAGAAGATTGTCTGTTGTCTGTTTATCTGTATTTAAACTGAATCACGCAATCATACTCTTTCAAGGCCGTCTTCACATGAATGAAAATTCATATACTGCAAAGTTATAGCTAGTTCTAGCTATACATAAAAAAAAATTTTAAAAAAAGGTTAAAACTAAACTTGGATACAGGATATTGTTTCCCTAAAATGGCAAAATTCTGAATTGTGACAGCCACAGATCATTAGATGCAGGCAGAAAAGCTTGTCTGCCAAAGATGTCTACCCAGGCAACTAACCAATTCATAAACAGACTGATTGAGAATTCCATGATTCATGTTAATGTTTATTGGGAAAAAAAGTGGTTACTTTTGTCAATGAGTGGCCAAGAAAAGTTTGTAAAAGCAGGAATTAATCCAGCCCCACGTACATAACAGACAGAACTTAACTGGCTACTCTCATTCAACAACACAGATCATAACATGATAAATCATACAAACTGGACACAAACGTGTATGAAAAAAACTTATATAATAACTATTTTTAATCTATTGAATTACTACACATGTACAGTGTGAGTAATATACCTGGCAATAAACACATAGTCATAGGTACTCAGTCAGTGAGTTAATATACTCTTTGCACAACACACTCCTCTGTGGCCAAGCCATATGATGTACAGCAAGAGCAATAAAAGTAGAATATGTTTTTCTTGTGTGAAGGAAACCACCAGCCAAATACTTAAATTGACTATCTATCAAATTTATTGTTGCCTAAGTACTTACAAGCATCTAAGATTGATAGTGCTTTAGCTGGACAGAACCGCGACCAGTTCTTGCCTGTGGTCGTCCAGCATACGTGCAAATTCACATGGAAGCACTTCAGCAACCACATACCGTAGGTCACATGGCAAAAAGTTTTCTTCAAAAAAAAAAAACTACTAAATGATTTCTCATTTTTCTTTTTTTTTTCTTTGTTCATTAACAGTAGCTCTTAAGAACAGTGCGAAATATCCAATGGCTGGTGCTTTTAAAGTATTATTTATAGAAATAATGACTTAGAATAAGTGGAATAAAATAACCCTGAATGGAGATGTTTTAGCTCGCCTTTAAATCAAAACCATCTGTGTGCTTTGTCTATCTCCTTACGCACCTAGATATTTTTCTTCATTATTTCAGACACTTATAAGACCTATAAGATAAAAATGGATAGTTATTGCTACCTTCAGCGTGCATGCAACAGGAAAGAAAATAAGTGTTGAGGAAGAAAGGGCCTTTAAACTACCCTATCGCACTGAACGTCTGAAGCAAATAACTGTGGATGATTAGCACAACATACAGAATATCCGTATTCAGCAGTATTAATTACGGCTTTGCGCTTACTGTGTTTTAAGTCACTGCGCTTCGATCGTCTTTGACTGGAGCAATAGCCAAACGGTTGGGACCCAACAGACTATCTGCATCTCCCTGTAACTCAAGCCAACAGTGCTCACGTCGCTGCCCGGTGCAGCATCTGGTTTTCACATTGGATTTAAGGCCTGGTTGAGAAACCTCTGAAATGTGTTAAATATAAATGAAAATCTACCCTGTGCGACTGTAACCTGGAAAGCCTCCAGAAGTCTATTTAACACAGAATAAACACGAGAGAAATAATATGAAGTATAGTGAAAGAACTGCAACAGTTTAAAACACCTGGAGTGAGAAACATTAAAAATATTCATAAAAATAACGATTAGTAAGAAACACACTGTATCCTTTAAAAATTCAAGAGACAAATCATTTTTAGAATTACTTTTATCTTCCATTTTCCATTCCATTTTCCCCAATATACAAAATGTATTATTACATGGACTGTTGTATTCGGGGAAAGCATTTGTGTGCAGAAATAGATAAACAGTTTGCATGCAAAATGTTACCACAAAGACTGATGAGTTTAATCAGCATAAATCATATTCCTTCTTATGTAGCTACAGTTGTTCTAAAATAACTTGATATGCATGTGCATGTTCCGAATGGTGATTTGCTTCATCACAGCATTTATGATACATGTCACTTGTTGTTTAAAGTATATGAATATTAGGGAATTTATTTAATTTGTCAACAATTCAACAGGGTTATTCACACAAGAGCAAATACTCAGTCCATTTTGTCAGTGATTACTGTAACTCTAAAAATGGCTAAATGTTAAGATATGTACATTTGAATCATCTAAATTTAATGTGTATTTTGTTTAATTCCCATTTTGTTCTTTAAAATACTATAGCAAAATACAAACACCTGAAATACGAATAAATAACAAATAATACATCAAGGGCTCATAAAGACAATCCCGTCTTGCAACAACAGAGAAAGATTGTTACTAATTCTCATAAACTATTCCTAATTCCATAAATATCAACTGCAGCAATCGCGATTTACGTAGAAGCCAGACATGGCCATTGTTTTGAAAAGGCATAAAACAAAATGAACAAAATTTTGCTTAACTTCTAAACTCCATATTAAATAATGAACAGCTGTCTTCAAGTTTTGTTTCTAGAAACCCAGGTGCTCATTAAAGTGGCAGACACGGTCAATGTATAACACTAAGTGCGATATTAAATAAAGAATGAGAACAAAGAACCTATTCACACCTACAACACTGTCTTATTATTCCACTCAGCTGTCTAATCCGGTAAGACAATAAACCAGATAAACGTGTCAAATACTTTAATCACCCAAGGAAGTATGTCTGCAAGAAGAGATAACTTGCTTTAAAGACCTCTAAGCATACAAAAACATTCTTTCATCATTTCTAAAAACACAGAATGCATAATTGCACACGTTCCTTCCCCAAGGACTCAAAACTCCACGGTTCCATGCAGCACGCTCCGACTCAACCCAACCCTGCCGCTTCGCCCGGCGCAACCGCACTTGACAGCCGCAGAGCGGGCGTGGAGCCGCGCCAGACCGTGCAAACTACGAAATCTCCAGTTATTCCCGGGGGGGAAATATTTTCCCGAGCCCTGCCAGGGCCCTACAGTACGTGACACGTTCAGTGTTTCGATCTTTTTTTAAAAATGGTGTTTCAAAAAAAAAAAAAAAAAAAAGTTGCTGGGAGGGCTTCTATTTTGCATGAAAGTGTCCGTTTGCGCACGCAGCCAGCTTTGCATTTGTGCTGATGGTGCTGAAAGGGTCCGTGTGCGCAATATAGAGTGCACCTGGAATCTAATCAGGACCGAGAGCAGCAGCAGCAGCAGCAGCAGCAGCAGTCTGCTGCGGACCCCGCGACTTTAGAGACAATCCACTAACACCACCGGTGAAATAAATCCGGCGCAACAGTCTTTACTTTCGTGTCCTCCTCCCCCCCTACACCACACCTCCCCCCCCGCTTTCCTTGTAGCTGTTGGTTAACGATTTCTCAGGCTTAAACTCAAAGGGTTAATATACGACCACCGTTGGACTCCTCAATCTCCCATTTAATTGCCGTTTACCATTAACAAATATATATCAGTGTTATAGTATTTCCCTTGGCAGGAGTCTTCCTCTTCCGTGCGTGGTTATGGGTCTCAGCAGAGACGACCAGAACTGCTGACAGCCATGAATGGAGCCACAGTGATATTACCGAGCTTGGCAGAGAAGTACCCTTGCAGCGAGAGAGTGGCCATAATTTTGACTGTCACTTCACATTACGCCAGATATTATTTCAATGTATACACAACACTTTCTTAATGGACTACAGATCTCTCTCCGCTCCGCCACTGACATGATAAATGGGCGCATGGTAATGTCGGACCACCAACTTTGCTCGGAAAAACGTGTTTGGAAGTGTTCGGAGACATAACGTAAACAAATGAAAGGTGATTAAGAGAGTCCATCATTAGAGCTTGGCCTTGACCTCAGGCGGGAACTCGGACAGACCACCTTCGACTGGCAAGGTGGACACTCTAAGTGAAAACACGATGGCCTTTTTCAACAACGCCCTCATTCAGTTTAACCACAGTACTGATTGGCCATAACTTTCGAGTGCCAAATTTAACCAAGTGTAATATTATGTGCAACATTTACAACGTGTGATGAATTTGGGTGTAAGGTGTGGAAGGCAAAAAAAGATGAAAAAAAAAAAACAAAGGCCATTGTTTCAAAAAGAGCTTCATTTCATATCAGGGCATGCTCAGGTATGCTCAATGCTCACCACTGCTACCAGGCTATATCTAAAATGTAACAGCAACTTTTTGATGCATATTTAATATTTCAATAAAAAAGGCTATTGTTCAAAATAAAATTTTAAAAAGCTGAATGCCACTGTGTTGGAATTTAAACATTTAATGGGAACAAATACCAGACTAGTGCAGAAAAAGACAATATCAGATGAATATACCAATTAATTCAGATAACAGGAAAAAATGAATCAACTATTTTTTAATTCGCCTGACAGTATATATTAAACTAATTTAATGTGTTGCCCCTTAAAACCAGTGTACTCAAATCTTCAAAATCTACAAAAGAAAAACACTTCCCTTTTTTTAAAAAAAAGCATATGGTATATCCAACACAAACGCCTGCTTTGAGATTCCTCTTTACAATCAAGGCGTGACAAGCACTTTTTTCACACTAAACTAAATTTACTGCGCTCAATTATGTGTTTCCTCCCTTACGGGTAATTGAATAATTCCCGACCGGTATACGGGAATGATCGCACGGCTAGGACTCCACCCCGGAGGCACGACACGGCATCCAAATCACAAAATCCGCCTGAAGGAACTCAAAACCACCCAAAACACCGCGGACAGGGAGTTAATATCCATGAATTTTCCAACATGTACAGTACGATAGGATAGGAATATTCAATGCATGAAGAACATGTGCTCAGCGCATGGAGAGCAAGGATATAGTAGCAGGGACAGATCCATACCATAAGTACTGTAGCATTTAATGCATTCCTTTAGCAGAAATGAAACAAAGCTCTCTCAACACTAAGCCCTGTCCTAAGATTCATTCACGGCAGGCATTCTCCCTCCTCATTTGACAGGACACAAGACAAAGGGAAATGCAAAACCTGGAGGAAGAAACCTTACGCCTTTTTTTTTGGAACCTGGACAAACACCTTTGAAGCTGTTTGTGGATCGCACTGTGTTTAACAAGGTCTACAAACGAACCTGGAGTCAGCCTCCCCTCTGTGACACATTAATTATAAGTTCCGTATACAGCCTATCCCTGGCCATGAATATGTAATGCTTTAAAATGAGTCATATTCACATAACAGAACCCCAGCAGTGAATAAATACAAACTATCCATCACTGGCCTGTGAAAAATTAATGAGAGCTCGCAGACGCTGCTAAAGCTTTAGTAGCCAAGGGGTGAGGACAAATTATGATGCTTTATTTTAAGAAGTGGGTCACAAAGTTCATCGGTTTGCTGGAAATGTGTACCTAGTTAGGAAAGACAAGGTGCTCTCTATCAAGAAAAAGAAAAAAAAAAAAAAAAAGACAGACAGGTGACGGGTTTTATTCAGGGGGCTAAAAATTTGCATTCGGCAGTTCTCCAAAAAAACTGGCACGAACATGGCCAAGGGAAAAACTGACCAGCACAGCTAGGAGAGGAAAAGACGCGGGTCTTCAAGGAAACCATCACACACGTATGCCCAGTAAAACTTTCATAAAACAACCTGGGTGGCCCTGCAATAAAATACCGAAGCTAAATGTGTAATTAGCCATTTTTAATGGCGCCTACTGGAATCTTCTGCACCTGGAATGTCGCCGCGCGGAATGTGACGACGGTTTAAACGTTCCTGGCGTTCGAATCGTCTGCGTCAGAACAGAGGTGATTAAATGCGTGGACAGGACAACGTTCAAAATACATAAGCAGACACGTGCGAGTTCTTCGGACGCAATCGAACGGACGAAATCGGAGAAATCCTTTAATATTTTAAACGGTGTTTAAAGTCAGAGACAAACAGTGAGGGGCTTTTCCATTAACTATATTGATTAAACGAAAACATTCTCCACTCGCAGTATACTAAGCTAATTTCTGCAGTAACTGATCGGATCCAGCGAAGGTAATTAATTGAGTCTGCCAGAGCAGTGTGCCACAAGCAGTCAGTGGAGTTCCACAGAGGTAATGTTCTGCCTCTCAAAGTCATTTTATGAAAAATGTGCGACCATCAGACACCCACCCTGACTTGTATTCAAAATGCTTCCCTAAAATAGCCCTTAGCTGTTATTATTTTCCTCTTATTATTATTTCTTTAGCTCCACATGCCTATTAAGTCAGCATGACATTTTATGATGGCATGTTATTAAAAACAAGTTCTATTATTTGAGGGCTGAAACTTGAGACAGCTACACCAGTACACATTAATTACACTCTGAAGGAAAGGGGATATTTATGAAGGCAAGGAAACAAGGGGAATTGGTGTGTAATGTCTCGCTGTCAGTTGTGGTTTGCCATTTAACTTTGAACCCAACGCGGTTAATGTTATATCAATCCCAACCTCATTTACAAATAATTCCAAAATATCACCTCTGTTTCGTCGTCAACTGAGAGCCTAAGTGGACCGAGCAGCTCCTGATTAAATAAAGGCCATAAGCACACAATCATATGTAAATTGTTTTTATGACTACAGTACCTGCGACAGAAAAGCATGGGAGAATCACTATCAGTACGGGAAGTCAAAGAGAATTAGAACCTAACAGTCCAAATTGTCTGTGGTCACATCTGTGGTTTGCTCTGCTAAGCAAATATCCAACAAATTCACATCGGTATTTGAATATAAGAAAATACACTCCCCTCGAGGTATTAAAAAAATAAAAATAAAAAAAACACACACACACACGCAGTAGATTACTTACAACCTGTCCTGACAACGACACTAAATCTGAAGTCAAGGAAAGTCGAGGAGTGAAATAAACTAAACTAATAAATAAAATCAAACCGTGCCTTAATTTGCATTTTTCACCCTCAGAGGCGATGATGGCGGGGGTGCAGGGTCTTAAGGCACAACCCCCGTTACCCAGCGACTCCGGGACCCTCACGCTGCCCGTCCCGTATGCCTTATCCCCCTCAATTAACCCGCGACCGCGCCCTCCCCCGCCCCTCCCCGAGCAAACGGGGCCCTCTCCACGGCGACGCGCCGTACCGCGTGTGGGCGTTTTTGATTAGGAGGAGGAGCAGGAGGAGGAGGAGGAGGCGCGGTTCGAACACAAAGCGCCATTAAAGGCCACAGAAGGTGGCCACTCCTGGGCCCCCTGTTCGGCCCACCTCAGTAATAAGCAACTAATCACAGATGTCACGCCTGCATCCGGAGAGGGAGCGGGGACCGGGGCGGGTCGGGGCGCAAGCGCTGCTCTGTGATTTAGGGGCATCTTTATTACTGGATGTTCCCCGATCCCCCCTCTTTTTATGAGCCAAATTTCCCTGAACACTCGGATTTATTGAAAATGTCTGTGCCAGGGCTCTGATGCATTGTTAGGGTTGCTAATGCAAAAGACCCACTTGGAACCTCCAAGAAATGTTGTGCAAGGCTGCAAAGCAAGACTCTTCAATACCCCGGCTTAGGAAAAGTAATCTAAATGGAATGCAATAACGAACGGTACACAGATTATTGAGATTAAAGTTTTAAATCTCGGACACCTGGGGTGAACATCTTTCCATTTTCATCTCCAGGATGGAGAACGATTAATATTTTATAATAAATTTTTAACTATATTTCAGGACATCAAAATGGTATTTTGTTTGCTTTTTTTTGTTTACATTTCAACAGCAGATTGTTTTAATATATTTTCTGTGACTAAAATCTAAATTCTGTGGTTAAGGCAAAAAACCCAATATTAATAATACTTAAGATGAAAAAAAGAAAAACTCACAGCAAATGTCCAAACAACACCTAAAAGAAAAAGAAAAGCTTGCATTTTGTGATTTGTTAATGGGCATGCTTGTGTAGAAAGCAGTGGCTATGAATACTGAACAATAATGAATTACAACAAATACCAAATATTACAATGTTCCAAATGCTCCAGACATTATACAAAAGCCTAAAAAGTTATTTTTAATATTTCATAACTGCATTCAAGCATGAATGAATGTAGAGACAAAGAAATGGTCAGATAAACTGCCAATCAATGCACGTGTATGCCAATATTAAGAAAGGCTGACTGAAGAATAATCATATTAGAATTTAAATTCCTATTAAGAAATATAAAAAAGGTATACCTTATAAACTAAATCATGAACATTTCCCCAGAAGACCACTTTCTTATTTAGGCTTAAATGTAAAGTAAATGTTATTAACATACTATACTGTAAGTAAGTAAATTAACCTTTACATCCAGAATATTTATCTTATTAGTATTAGAATTTGTATTATAGTATTATTTATCTTAACACACACATTTTTTTTTAATTTAGACACCAAACCCTCCAGTTCATACCATATCCTCCATTTCTCAGTGTGTGTGTGTGTGTATGCATGCATGATGGACCCACCACCGTATTCACCCAAAACGAACCCAACAAGAGGCTCCGGATTGGACCTAATTAGAAGGTCTGTATTGGGCTGAATCAGAGACTCTGTATTGGCCTGGACTGGTGTGTTGTTGTAACTGTCACTTCCATGTCTTGACCAATGACATATAACCTAGCTCAGCCACAGTATGTGCACTGTTTTCCACTGAGTGGAAGATTATTCCCCGGAGAGCATTACACTTGTAATGCCAATTGCATGCTGGGAGTAAAAACAGACCGCTTCGTGTTTCACCTCTGTTGATTTGTATATGGGACCATAATGTAATAAGTGATGAGTGCAATAAGCCCATTCATTTCTTCATAAACTCTGTAACTTGGATTTGCCAAATCATCAAAATTGTGAAAAGAAAAATGTTACTCAATACATCTATAGAAAAAAAAATGATCACAAAGCATACTTCAGAGATCTGGTGCTGGAGTACATCAAAGTAACATTTTTAAAATAAAATTAAGATTAATATTTTGTTGATCTTAATCCACAAATGGTACACAATGGCAAATATATCTCCTAAGGATTGAACTGTTTTAATTTTCACCCCTATTTTTTTAAATAGTTTTACGCGTGGCAATATACAAAAATAATACGCACAAAGAAAAAATTCATTTTTTAAGTTTCAAATTTCAAGTTTCATTTTCAATAGGACAACCCTTATTGCAAAATCCAGATTCTGATTTTTATTTTCCTTTTTATGTTATTATTAAATTATTTTTGCAAAAGCTCCAAGTTCTTTGCTTCTCAAGGCCACTAATTATTTGTAATAATTACTATCAATTAGTGGCCTTGTACATTATTATAGGAGTATATTAAATAGGATACTCTGATTATAAATAACCAGTTTGTCAATTTAAAAATATCAACCCTTGGGTCAGTTCATGCAGTAAAAGATTTAACAGGTAACCAGGTCAAAACAGAAAGTCATTTCTTGCAGTTCCTTTCAAATCATGAAAGAGAATTCCAACAGTAACAAATGGCAAATAGCACAGACAGAATGATCATATCCTTACTAACAAAGACAAAAGTGACGTGAAATGACACAAAATTTAAAGCCAAATCAACAATCTAGCAAATACACTACAGGCTTACACAACATAAAAAAATTTAATTTGATCTTTTATTATGAAAATAAATTTTGAATGTAAATAGTAAAGAGGCTTGCCATATTATGCATAAGGGCTGAAGTACTTGTACTTGTTGGCAGTAGCAACAACTAGTTGTGAGAAAAATCTTGCCATAAAAACTTATACTTTTATTTTGTTGTTTTATTGTTTTTTTAATGAAGCACAATGGTAATGTTATTATTCTAGACTATTCTATTCCATTAAATATTAAATAGAGCGCATGTTCTGTCTGAGAAAAGAAAGGCCTTCTGATATTAAGAATGTCTGTCAACAGATGGTTCAAATAGTTGGTACTAATTCTTAGAATAATAGTAACCAACAAAACGTTAATTAATGAATTTTAATCAATGACATTTCATATAAAATGTTTCACCCTCAATCGATCAAGCAAACTCTAAAACCTCGGTTAATACAAAGGCCATAACAGGAACGATTTACAATTTATAATTGAATCGATCAGCCGAAGCCTCTCACAAAAGTCAACGGCCAAATCGTTCGCCGAAGCGCTCCGTGTGAACCGCACCGGTTGACGAAGGGGCACCACGCCGAATGCCCGCTACCAGCGTTGGGGTGCCATCTGTTTCCCGCCATGAAAAAAAACCCCACGCAGCATTGCGCAGGTTTAACTCCACCTGTGTGGTTGGCAATGAGCGTTTTTTGGCCTGTGCTAATCTATCAATTCCCCTCTCTGTTCGCAAAACATAAAACAATATTGCCTGCCGTCCCCAGCAGGCCGGGAGTGCAATAAACGTTTTAACTATGAAGAAAACACACTGAAGCAGTTTTGACACCTCTGGGCATTTTTCCGGGGCTCCCGGGGAACGGGATCTGATCACAGGTCAAGGGAAAGTTTGTTGCTTTTTCTTTTTCGGTACCGGAGACAAAATGAGGGCTTAACCTATAATATACTCTACAGGTCCCCTGGTGGCAGTTCCGCTTTTAGTGCCTGGAAATTAGAGTTGCGCTTGCCCTTTGAGCCGAAAACACAGCGCCGGGCGTTTTCTGTGAACTGGAAACCCTCGCCGTGGCACTGAGAAGCTAACAAAGGCCAATCCGTCAATACGTGGGGATTCTTCCAATGCCTGGCGCCCCACTGTTCCACTCAAAAATACAGCACAATGCAGACATTACCCTAATTACGCACAACATCTTCGTAATAAGCACCAAACTCGGATATACATTTTTAATGAAAAAGGAAAAAGGACGGTCAGTACAGTAGGATTCCAAAGTAGAGAGAGACCTAGTTTAAAAATAAGGAAATAAAACGCATTTACAGCTGTGTCCACTAGATCCATTTTGCAGATGCTCTAATGCAGAAACGTTTGAAACGGCACAGAGCGCACAGTTTTATTTACTACAGCAAATGCACTACGTTTGTCGTTTATTGTGTTGCAGGGACAGATCGTTTGTCCATAGTTAAGTGTCCCATGTACACTGTCCCAGGAGAGTAATCAGGACAGTCAACGATGAGACGGAGAGCTGGGTTTCACCCATGCCCCCATACCCGCCCCCCCCCTCCACGATCACAACTTTGTTCCAGCTATAGGAAGTGTCCCAATCAAAGTCCTGGTACACCCCCCCCCCCCCTTCAAAAACCCATATGACAGGATTGTGCGAGGAACTCAACTGCCGTGGTTTGACTCCCTACTGCAGCCCAACTTCTGCTACATTAAAAACACCTGGAAGAGCCTAAGTGAGATTTGCAAGGCTTTAGTCTTTTTTTTTTTTTTTTTTTAAGGTCCGTTACGCCTTTAATACGAAACAGGGGGTCTGGCACCGTGCGCTTTTCCCCCAAAACTGGGGCGTGATTATGCACACAGAGCCTGCAGCCGCCCAAGTGTTCATGCAGGAGCCAGGGGAGCACACATCCCTCTTTCACCGTCCCTTCTGTTTGGAGCAGGTCGGTTTATACGAACTTCTACCTTTTAACATACCGATGACAACCGTTTCATTTGAATGTGCATAACACACAGTACCGACATTCAATGTTTCTAGCTGCACTCACCGGTAGTTGTTCATGGGGTGTAGGCTGCACAGAACAAATTATCCAACAAATGGAACTCAACAAACATGTGATATTCATAACTGTGAATGGCAACACCAGATGTCAAAATCATATACCAGGGAAAGCAGCCATTTTCCAGAAGGCCCCAAGATGGCTTAATGAAATTAAAGGGAGACATAAACACGATTCTTACTGAATATGTCATAAATATAGTATGCATTTCAGAACCAAAAACTGCACTGTAAAACTGCCCCAAAAATATCTGACATTCTGGATAATTGATATAATTACTAAAGGGTGAGTTTTCCGATACACAGTACTCTTTGACCAAAGCAGTCCACTGGAATTAGACATTGAGCAATGCAAGCTAAAAAAAAAATGCTAATCTCCAGTCATCATAACAGTGATACTTCCCATATCATTGTGTATAATGCCTTTATTTACACATTCAAAAAAAAGGAAAGCTTCTTAAGACGGAAGTGCCACCGCCAGCTGTAAAAGCCCCACCTACAGTAAACACAACCTGGGCCTCCCAAAAGTTTTTTTTTTTTTAAACGTAAAAATCCACACACGCGCACACACACACATGCACGCACGCACACACACTGGCACATGCCAAAAAACATACCCTATGCCTCACATGATGCTGTATCCACTTTCAGCAACCAAAACCAGACGGACTATTTTTCCAGCACGGCTAAGCTCTCTTATCTTTCAAAGAAAAGCCCCTTTGATGAGCTCTGTTAAGTGACATAATAATCACAATGTGTATTTGTGTTGCATACATCAATGTCAGCACTGCAGCCCCAAGGGAACTTCATCCAAATAAATAGATCGCGTTACTTAAGGAGACACTTAATGGCATCTAGTATGTATTAAAAGAGTCTTTTGCCGGTGCCCTCCCTGAAATTTACATCCCATTAACATTCCCCATTCAAATAACCACATTATTTCTTGGGAGGTTTTTTTTTTCTTTCCTTTTATAAGTTTCCTTTACTGTTGAATGAAGGCTGTTGATTCCCTGTACGCACACTCCAGAGATACATATCACCAGTCGAGTCTAGACTTTCTAAGCTGCAGTATAAAAATATATACACATCCCAGGAACACCACTGCAGCAAAGGTCTTTTTTTTCCCCTCCACAAACACCTGAAGCAACAGCACACCAGAGGTGAGTTTCCACGCGATACAGTCGTTTCATGTTGAGAAGCAGGAGACTCTACAGCCCATAAGTGAGCACACAAACAGGCCTACCGCTCATTTATACTCCTCCACACAACTCACAGCTCTAATTACCCAACCTCACACAGTAATGTTCCGCACATTACTGTTCCCTGAACTGCCATGATTTCAAACGTACATTTCATTTCAGACGAAGCTCTGCTACGGACGTCAACAGCTATGCGGGGTTGGAAGCACTCCTGCTGCGACAGAGGTTCACATGTACTTGCACACACAAAAAACAAGCAGAACTGATACTGTGGTCAATGCCATTCCTGAACGGAAGCCAAATTCTCCACCATCTTCCCCCTTGATAATACATTTTGGAATGCATAAAAAAAAGACTTCTCGGCTCCTCCTGGGTTTTTTTGTTTATATTAATGCTCTATTTGATATTTTACATTATCATAATCAAAACACCAATAATAATAAGAAACAAGAATAAAATATCCATATCAAGCAAGCCGGAAAGTTCTGACACCTGGCCCGCATGGAATCTAGATATTATGTTAACAAACAAATTAGCATTTAAATGAGTCCAGCATTTTATTCTTCAAGGTTATGTTTTTTATGAATATTAAATTCTATTTTTTTCATGGCATAAGGATTCAATTTCTTCAGCCTGTTCCAGAGGTGTGGTGCATTGATGTAGGAATTGGAGGGGAGGGGGGAGGGGAGAACGGGGGGTACTTTGGAGGGGGGTGGGGTGGCACAATATCACTGATTAATGATGTGGTGGAGAAGGGTGTTCCACACAACATACGAAGAGTCATTTGGCCCACAGATTTCACCCTTCTCACCGCAATGATGAATTAATAGCATGTTTGTGTGAATACTTTCTCCCCCTATGCCGGGGAAAGGGATAAATTAACAAAATGTTTCTCTACTGGTGGAAAAACAGGAGCCCACCTTTAACACACATGAAGATCAAGAGCAGTGGCTGTTTGGGCAGTGTGCTCAAGACAAATGTTATCGCAACGACTGGATGGTCTGGCCCTGTTCATACCAACTAAATGGATAAAAGACAGAAGCATATTATAGTAGGCCAGCCTTACAACAACTGTTTTAACAGCAAACAGCCTTGAGTCAAGAGCTGGTCTCCCAGTTAGTCAGATAAATTTAAGAATATAGTCCCTTCAGAGTATCTGCATCACCAGGACAGGTGTTAATGCCACTGGGTTGCAGGAGGAAGAGGGTCTACATTTCGCCCTTACAGGAAGTAGTGAAGGGGATGTGAATCACAGGATTAGTAAACTGCAGTCCCCCAGCCACTCACAAACCACACAAAAGTGAATGCACTAGTAATGTAAATTACTTATTCAGTAAGATCAACCGCAATAACAAATATACTATACTATGCGACAACAGAAAAAAAAATAATTCAAGAAGTAAATGAAGTAAAACATGTGGCGTGTGCCAAAACTATAAATCTATAGGAAGATCTAAAATGCACAATTATGGGCACTTATCTGCATATCAGAAATGTGTGTTAAAATAGATGCAATTTAAGAGAATCGGGAACAAAAAAATGTTTTTTTGGAAAGACCAGAAAAGCGACGGCAGGGTTTGTATATCAAGATAAGTGCAGTTTTAGGGAGCGGACAGAGGCGGGGGGGGGGGGGGGAGAACAAACCCCAGCGTGTATCTCGGAGCACCTTTCCGTTACAGAAACACCCTCGCCAAATAACACCACGGAGCAAGAAGCCGAACGTTTGTGAAATTAATCTCTCTCGTAATATGCTTGATTCATGAACCCGTACAAACGCGAGTTGTTTTTAATCTACTACTTGCGAGCCCCGCTATTATAATGAAATGTGGATTATCTTGTAAGCCTCGTGATATATGGACTTTTACTGATTCCTGGGCACCGCGTTTACAGTCTGCTAAATATGTATGCAAGTCTGCCAGCAAATAAAGTCATAAAAACCTTTCCCTGAATTACATTAGAAACATAAGTGTTTTCCCCATTTGATGATTGCCTTGCCCGAGGCAGATGATGTCCGTGCGGCTTCGAAGCAGCCGTCTGAATATACCGTGTTCGTTTACTTATAATAATTTAAGATTCCGTGCCTCCACTAATTAGAAAAAATGGCGCAATCGCTAAGCTGTGTACACAGAGATACATCAAACTGAAAAATCACAAAATCGCAGTATGCAGAAAAGGATTTGTAAGAAAAAAAAGTCCTAAAATGTAATATTTAAAAATATCTGCCAGTGAATGAGAGCACTTTCTCAGAATTAATGTACAGATTACAGATATGCTTATATTTACTTTGGGCCTCATTCATACATACCGGTATTTTTAAATATGTGCTCCTTTTTGAAAGTTCTGCAGGTTTATGAATATAAATTAAATCAACATGAATAACACCAAATGTGGGCTGTGTTACCATGTATAAAACACAAGCAGATGTGAGTTAGCTGGCTTGAAAAGTAATTTGTTGCAGTAACATGTTTGAAGCTCATGGACAATAATTAAGCTAGCAAGGCGGTATCAGGAACACTACATACATTATATTGCTTTCCAGACAGTCCTACTGCATATGTTGGTTCTTATAACCATAGCCTGCAGCATTAGGGCACAGTATAGTAGCTGGAATTACATGATAGCAGTAAATAAATGATAAAACACATAGCAAATGAAGGAAAAATTACACTAATGACCATATTAACAATTAAGATCGGTGTTCCATCTTCCTAATCTATACTATAGGTAAAACTGATCTAATGACTAAAATGAACTGAGCATTTATATAGTGTGGCTCTACGTTTCTTACCATTCCACTTTGCTAATGAATGGATGAGCATATGTTCATTTCTTGCAAGCTAATGAGAGTGCTGTTCATAAATAATGAAAGCATGTCACTAATAAAAATTATAAAGAGATGAAAACTATGAAACGTCCAACATACGGAATGATGTGAATAGTATTCATGCAGTGAATTTGTGTTTAACTACTTGATTCTCATCTTCTCCACAGTCCAGATGTACACAGGAATGGGCTGCCTTCTCCAAACACAGAGCTATTCTTAGTTTCAGAATTTGTTCAGAAAACACCAACTGAATTCTTTCATAAAATGGAAAGAAATACTTAATACTACACTGTAATATAGATGTAGCTACATACAGGGGCTCATGGCCATTGAACACCTCCCAAAAAAAATGCAGTATTCCACATGACTCCAAAGTTTTTAAAGTTGACCATCCAAGAGTGTCCTGAAAGGGCTTCCGTATGAAATTGCCCATGATCAGGGCCACAGCTGCTGCACCACGGGGACGCCAAAGGTTTGCCGATTGTGTCAGGACAATTAGATGTCCCTGCTTACATGTTTTGACTGTCTGTTCATAAGAGCAATTCTTCAGACCCCCCCCCCCACCTCACCCACCCTCCCCGGCCTAAATAAACTGCTGACTCACAGATCTGGATATGAAGGAGATGGAAGGGCTTCGTCTGAGTGTCTGTGTGACTCACTGTTGGAATACTTCTGCATTACAGATGAGCTGAACAGACGTCAGTAGGCTGAAAGCTACCAACGCTTCCAAAAGAAACAAAAACAAAAAAAAATGAGAAAAGGGAATCATGCAAAAAATGATTCATTGTTTTTCCTGGGGTTTGATAAAGCCACTTATATCTTCTGCAAATGACTGAAGTTTGGTTTTAAGAGCAGGAGGCTTCAATCTGGTGCATCACATTGCCCACTAAGACAAAGCCATTGTGCTCCAAAATAATTTCACAGCTTTTCTCCTAATCAAGTATGATCATCCAATAAACACACGGACATCAGCAAAGCACTAGCATAAGGAGTCGGTCTTTGCTCTTTTATTTATGCGGAAACTCAAATGCGAAAATCACACACGAGCATTGTTTTTTATGGTTAAAATTACTCCCGAGAACAGGTTGACTTATCGCCATTAATCCAGCTGCGATGAGAGACCTGACTGAGGCCGTCGCCCTGGCATTCTTCACTGACAGATCCGTCAAGGGGAACAGCGGACTGGAAACGTTTCGCCGGCAAATGAATCCCAGCTTTCCCTCTCCCACACCCTTCGCCATCGCGTGTTTATTTACCCCTGAAATCACACTCCACTCCGGGGGCCAGGGCAATTTGTGGGGAATTACAATTTTGGGGGATTTTTTAACGGTCCCTCCCTTTATTTTAACTTTATTTGTTCTTGATATGCATTTACAAAAGGGGCACCCACCTGCTCGACTGGGGTGAGTAAGGGGGGCAGGAGATTTCAGTGTTAAACCGCCCTCGTCAGAGACATCAAGCTTTGAGGTGAGGCTATTGCCACTTAAAATAGACTAATTCAAAAATTCAAAAATTCAAAAAAGCCTCCACCCTTCAAAGAAAATATATATTATTTTCCATCATTACAAATGCAAGACGAAATAAAATGAATATTTATAATGCACAGCACAATTTAATCTACAGTAGTGAACATGTGGCAGGGCAGGGTAAGTAGGAATGTAAAGCATCTCAAAAGTTACACAGCCTCTAACACGGAGTAGCGTCTCTACACATTTGACACTTAGTCTACTGGTGAAAAAGCACAAAGAAAATGAAAACACAAATATTGGTTTTCAATTGCAGGCTTTAGTCATACATGAGACAGGACACGTTGAACTATTTCTATAGCAGCAAGCTTGAAAACTTCAAGCTTTGCCAAATAGGAGCTTTGCAATGGTCAGTAGCTGCAATCCGCTGATTCATGTAAACACTGAGACGGGTATGCATCAAACCCTAAAACCTCCAGCATCATGAAAACGCCACATAAACAATGCACAATGAGCAGGTGCGAGCATATGCTTCCAATTATTTTACGTTGCTAAAGCAAATCTTTTTTTTATCATTTGGTCAGCAATACCAAGGCCCCTGGCTTTTATTAAAGAGACGCAGCCCCTTTTGGCACCGGGTCCGATCGAAGGAGCCAAGTTAAAGAACATAAAAGCATATATCTGCCGGCCTTTAGCCCTGTCCCCATCATTAAGGATTTCTGACGGAGGCTAACTCTCCTTGACAGCGTGCCAGCATAAAGTGCTCCAAGAGTTCAAACAACAAAAGATCAAGGAAAAAGCCATTTAAAAATACTTCTTTAAAAAAAAAAGAAGAAGAAAAAAAAAAGGATTTTTATATTTACATATGTATATAATTTTCTTGATTGCTTAATAGATTATTGACGCAATCATATATTGATTATTACAAATGTTGAGTTTTTTTATAAAAAGCCTGGCATTCTCTTTTTTCTAACATCCTGGAGCAAGTGACAGTGTACAGTAATGTATATACGGTAATTTATATATCCTTAGTTTCTTGACAGGAAAGACTTTGGTGTTGTTCACTCAGAAAATATCGCGTATTAGGCAAAAGAAGGTTTTAGTTTGCTTTTAATCAAATTTAAATTATTCCTACGATAGAAAAATTCCAGTTTGCGGTACCTTTATTTGTTCTTTGAAATCAAGTATTTCCCCTGTAGATTCTAAGCAATTAATCATTTCTATATTTTTTTAAAAACGTAAGCTTTCAACAGGATTCAGTAGTCCTCCTCCTTTGGTCTTAAATGTAAGTGTGAAATGCATGTTGGCACAGAATAAAATATGAAAATATACACATTGATTCCCCAGCTTTGAAAAAGCTTTCTGTATCAGTGCATAAAAGAAAGAAGAAAGAAGAGAGAACTATAAAATATAACATATATATATATATATATATATATATATATATATATATAATATAAAAGTCAAATATTTTTGTTTGTTTGTTTGTTTCTGGCAAAATGGGGCGAGGGGGGGAGGGGCAATTTAAAAATCCATTTAGTGGTCTCTTTTCCCCCTGTCAGTTTGTTATTAAAATTCTGGAAAGAGCGATGCATGTACCAAGCTACAGAAAAAAGGCATAATCAAGCATCTAAACATTAGCCACTCGCACACGAGGTGAAATTACGTGGCGACGGCTTCGCCTCGCTCTCCTCTCCTCTCTCGGAAAGCAAATATGGTTGTGAAATGTATCATGAGAATAATAAAGAAGCCCTTAATCCGTCAGAGAAGCGCGCGCCTCTGTGTGATATTACGGCAAAGCCGGCCGTAGGATTTAGAGATAATGGGTTTGTGTGTCGATGTCTTGCAGGAATCAATGGGAGGAAGCAGGGGGGGGACTAAGAGAGATCCCTCTCAGTCAATTTAAATCAAGGTACCAGAACATTTGTCTTCTGAGGAATAATGGAGGGGATGCTTTGAAACTCGTGCAATTTATGGCAAAAAGAAGGGGGGGGGGATAAATAAAGAAATAAAGTATTAGCCTTCCCCAAGAGGGACATGTTACTAATGTAAGGCAACAGTGCGATTTAAACAATCCTCAATCCAGGGAATAAAAAGCAAACACATATATAATTCTGTTCATATTTCTAAAGAGGAGTGACAAAATTTCAATATGTGAATCCGGCAGAAGCTTTCTGAATGCATATTTCAAGAGCCCTTCGCAAAGCGAACTCCAGCTGCATTTCAGAATGTAGTCAGACACCTGAGCACGCTATTTATCCAATGCCTTAACTATTCACATATTTACAAATATAAAAATAGCATTAAGTGCATAAGCATACAGAATGAGTAATAAGTTTTAGGTCAGACTGATCTCTAGGAAGAATATTCACCATAAAGACAGAAATCAAATGCATAAGGAAATGTAGTCGTTTATTCGTAAAATAACTTCTCAAACAACGAGAGATATTGCATTAAAGCACAGCATTGGATAATAAAGTGAAATATCCCTAATATATAGAAACAATGGTGATCTACACTGTGCTGTGCCTGCACATTCTACAACTGCACATACATGCACTCATGCACACACACCAACCACACGCATGCATACACATGCATGCATGCACACGCACGTGCACTCCCCCCACACACACACACACACAGAACTGGGAGGAAAATAAAGTATTAGCTATATGTATATTTATAATATATGTGGTATAATATCAGTTTTCATAGTTCAACTACAGCAGTTGAAAGATGGCATTCTGAAAACAAATGACATTGTTCTGCAGTCTAGCCATTATTCCTGTCACAACATGAATTAGATTTTTTTAAAATTTCACAAAAAAAAAAAAAACAGAAGCTTTATACATTACATCAGATTTATTTAAAATGGTACCAGAGGCAGCTTAACCTCCTATTATCAAGGGATGTATTTTCATTAGCTGGCATGTTAAATTATTCCTAATCTGGTGGTATCGCATGCGTTTCTACATGCATGCACTTCTTTTAATATTCATGATAAAATTCACACCACGGTACACTGTGGCTATGACACTGATTACATCGGTGATATGACTATTTACACATTCCTTTCAATGGAAAGGCTGATAAGATGCAGGCCATCGCCGGCGAAGTCATGTTGGGACTTTTCTTTCCCCCATATTGCAAATGAAGGAGCGCAGATCCTTTGGTAAACAGGAGGCAGTAACAATGCTCCATTATTCAAAGCCTGGAGGAAAGTGCCGCGTCCCGATGGCTGACCTCGGAAACAGTGTGCGGCTTCCTCTCGGGCCCTGGGAAAGGAGGGCTGCCCGCCTTTCGGCGCTCGCAGAGTTAGAGCAGCGTCCTCGAGCCCGGGGGCGGACTGCAACGCACAGGGTCAGCGTTTCGCTCACCCCCCACCCCCCACACCCCACACACACACACACAGTGCCCTCCAGAGACCTTCGCTCGCCATCACAACAGCCGTCCCAACCGGTCGCCGAGGTGACACGGGAGGTTAGCGAGCAAACCCTGGGGGGCTCGTCTTCTCAAAAGATTTAGTTACAAATAAGTTTGGTCTTAGCAGAGCAACCAAGGACACATGAAGCATCTAGTGGGGTTCAACATGGGCTCACTCTAACCTAGCGTACGTTATCATTTATCTAGAATATCGCCGACGCGTATTCTACAGAAAACAAAAACGCACTAGCAAATAAGGAGCAGAGGAATAAAATGCAGGCAGAACTGCTGCCGTGCGCTGATGGAGACAGAGGTGGGGCGACAGACAGCTTTCTCCATCACTTCCCCTCGCGCTCTTAGCGAAGAGTGCGCGGAAGTCTCAACTTGCATCCGAACCTCTCACTCCGCACGACATCCCGGGGTATAAAAAGCGTGCCGCCGCGCCGAAAATAGAGGCGCAAAAAAAAAAAGAAGAAGAAGAAGGAGAAGAAGGGTGAATGGAGGCAGAGAGCATCGCGTTCTTGTGTTACCTTTTCAAAACGGCCAGAGGCCGCGGCAGGGGGCGAGAGAGTGGATTACCGGCCGCTAAAAATAAACGCGAAATATGCTTTCTGCTCTCCGGACTGATAATGAGGCGTTTAGGGCACTGGTTTGGGTTTCTGGGGCGGTAACAGTACACCTCCTCCAGCGGCCCACGCGGATGGCGTGCAGTCAGATCGGGGGGGGGGCGGCTGACTGACTTCCTTCATGGTGAGGAGCAGGAGGAGGGATCACACCTCTTCCACACACAAAAAGTACACTTTTAAATGCATTTTACCAAGTCATTATTTCAGCATCTCAGTAATCCAGAATATAAACTTCCACTAACTCAGGCTATAACAAAGACCATTATCCTTTCGCGCCGCCCCCCCCATCTCTATCTAATAAACTGCTAAATATTTTTTTCCAAAAAATTTTAAAAAAGAGGGAAATGTTGACCCATCTCAAAATTGAACATCAAATCTCAAACAGAGACATGCCTGAAACCCTAATCCCTGACAGCACAGCAATATTGGTCAAATTACGAACTACTACATCACAGTGCGATGCTCATGTTGTGCAGTAACACAATAACACACACAATGCAAAAAAATTCCACAACTTAAAACACTGCGTCTATAGTTTCTCAGTACTCTGAGGATTTCATCTGCCGCTGCAAATAATTTTTAACGGAAGCAGTGAATTTCACTGAGAGCAGTGAATGAAAGCGTCAGGCTGAATGAACGGTCATTAATAATAATAACAAATATAACAAGTGTAAAAAAAAAAAAAAAAAAGTTTTTGAATATCTCAGGGAATATTCAAGTGGGAGTTCTGTCTGCGGGAGGGAATTTGTGTATTGAGCACTACTTCACGCACGCTGACACAAGAGTTTCTCCTTCATAAGATTTCATTTCTGCTTAGCCTCAAATTAACCGCTTGCTTACGGAAGGGGGGGGTGGGACGGTGTTACTGCGTTAGGTGGAGGGACCGAGGAACCCGAGCTCAGGCTTTTTCAATCACTCTGGGACCGGGCCAATTTAAAGTTGCGTCGCATTAAAGAGTAAAATGTCAGCACAAGCTTCTTTTGTCACTTTAAATTACATTTGTTATTGTCCTCGGGTTAAGGGTTATTTTTCCCCCTTCCTCTATTTCCTTTCCTTTCTCTTCCGCTATTTCTGTATTCGGTGGGATTTTTTTCAAGATGCTGCTAACTTGTGACATCACCGGGTTCACACTACGAGCACCAAAGGCGCTCGACTCAGTCTGCTAACTATGTCGCTAAACGGCACACGACTCCATCACTGTTTGGACGCGGAACCCCATTCGCAGGTAGAACCCCATCAGCGAAATGTAGCGTAGGATCTGGAGAGAAAGCAACTGACGCCAGATCGGCCATGTTTTGCTTGCTATCAGAGTTAGAGTTAAGGCAGACAAACACAAATATCACAGTTTTAGTTTTCCACCACAGTTCTGTCACTTGCAAAATTCACAGCCTGGAGGCCTGGAGAGAAACACATGCTGGGATTCCCTATAAATTAATTATTTTTATATTTATATTTTAGCAACTTGACAGACACTCATACCCAGAGCGAATCATACGGCTTAAGATTCTTTACACAGAATTAATAGATCTGGATATGTACTGAAGTTATTCCAGCCACGTACCTGGCTCACAACAGCAGCGCCCCACCTGGGGCTTGAACCTACAACCTCAAGTTAAAAGCCCCATTCCCTACCAATTATGCCACACTGCTCCCCCCCAGATGGGAAACGGTCTCTGTGTACAGTATCAGCCGCCGTATAAAACCCAAGCTGGCATGACATCATTCCCAGGCTTTAGGTACTGTGGCTGGATCCACATGGAATCCACAGGGAATAGACACTACAACCACTCACACTACGAGGGAAGGGGCCAGCGCTTTCCAAGCACCTTTCCTATCGGCCAATACTGGTCCTTTCATTTGTGGACCTCAAATATTCAAGTAAAAAAATAACAACAAAACATGTATGTAGAAAACTGGGGGTTTTAATAATAATATCTAATATCCCTTTGACAATACCAGCCATTTTTGCCCAATGTTTAATTATTTTGCCGCAGTATTCAGTATGCGGCAGAGACAAACGTATATGTTGTTTACAGACAGCTAGGGGGGAGGGGCTTGGGGGGTTGACGTGGCCCGGGGTTTGGACTGGAGATGCTCTGTTCTCCCGCCCCCTCTCCCGCACAGCTCGGGACGCTCTCGGGCCGTCCGCTCGGCGCCCCACGTTCCCGCTCCGACGCTCTCTCTCTCTCTCCCCGATCGGCTCCGCTGACGTTCCTCCTCCCGCCGCCGCCGCAGATGCGCTAGCGGCCGCCGCTCTCCGCGGCGCGGCTCAATTAGCGGCTCTTCAGCGCGCCGTTTAATTTCCCTTTCATCCCCGTCCAAAGGCCCCCGCTTTTCAAAACGTGGAGTGCTCAACGAGTCCCTTTCTCCCAGCGAGGGTCCGTATTTACTCCTCATCCATTTCAAACAAGGCCCTTCGTCACGAGTGCCATCTTGAGTGTTCGGGCTTTTTATGCAGATTTCAAATCGCTGCAGCCTTTTAAATTAAAATGGAGAAAAAAAAAAGTTTGGAGGGCAGATGGAACTTTTGTTGCGAGCGTGCCACTTGAAGCAAGGGAAGAAGTGGGCAGATTTGAACAGATTTACCTTCTCTCTGCTCGACAGTCACAGGCTGAGTATTTTCTGTACGCGGCATAAACTGAATGTGTTCAAAACAAAAATTTAACTACAGCTTTCTTTTTCAAAATTCAAGGAAATGCTAAATAAACATCCATGAAAACACTATAAATACTTACTCTTAATTCTTAATGTCTCACAACAGAACAGTACCAGACTTCTGGATGGACATAAGATACTCCATAAATGTAAACAGCAGACATAAATATTGTCAAGTTGAATATTGTTTTCTGTTCCAAATTTATTTAAAAGAAATAAAATTAAATAGACATGAATTGCAAACAAAGACAAGATCCAAATGTACAAAGCACTTCCAAATCTGTGCCTCACACAAGAGGCCAGGCCTCAGTCGCTGGGGTTTGCAGCAGGAATTAAATGAACTAAAGCAGGACTATAAACGTGCTCAGTGTAAGTTACATTTACCGCCTTTTAAAGTAATGTATCGGGCAATAAAGCTGCTCCCCGCGAAATTGATGCGCCAACTAAAAATTCTATCTGGTCTAAATTAATAGGAATTTAATGCAAAAGTAACCACATTTAGATAATATTTTCTAATTCAATTTCTCTGATAAATGCCTCCGTGACAATGCAGCAACGCCGAGAGAGAGGGAGAGAGAGACAGAGAGAGAGGGAGAGAGAGAGAGAGAGAGAGAGAGAGAGAACAGAGAGGGAGAGAGAGAGAGACAGACAGAGAGAGACACAGAGAGACAGACAGAGAGAGAGAGAGACAGAGAGAGACAGGGAGAGAGGGAGAGAGACAGACAGAAATAGAGAGACAGAGAGAGAGGAGGAGGCCGGGGCAGAGCAAAGCTCCAAAAGTAAACCGTTCCTCCCGTAATGCACAGTTAATGTAATTACGGCTGTTCCGGTGTTTTAGGGGGCCTCTAGCGCACCCGCTTCACAAACACCCCGACACCGCGGGGCTCCGGACAGCGCCAGCTCCGTGAGCTGAAACAATAGCGCGCGCGTTTCCCACCCCCCCATACCCCCCGCACACGTGCGCTCTGCCCCGGCTCGCTGACTCACCAGCAGCAGCAGCGGCGGCGGCGGCGCGGGGGTCACAGGCACGGGGCGCCGGTTTTGAAAGGCTGCCCGGTGGAAAGCGTGCGGCTCCCCAGGCTGATCTACGGGGGGGATGCTCGGTTCCGGTCCCCGTGGCTGTAGTCCAGCTGGCAGCCAGCGCTCGCCGCTACAAAAACCCACACAGCTGTGAATCACGCACAGCACGCTGGACTATATCAATTATACTATTAACTACATGAGCAGCGTCTGAATTATGATACAATCGATGGTATTAATGGTACTGTAAACACGGATGTATAATACAGCAAAATGGTATGGATGCAGGATCTGAGGCCCACCCTTTCAAAGGTGATGAGTGCGCTGCAAAAAACAGCACTTTCAATGTGCCAATGTAAAATATTAAACCGAGTAAAACAACCTAACATAGAAACAGGCCTGATGCTTTTAACAGGACCAGCCATGGGAGCGCAAGCAAGTTACAAAACGTGCAACAGTCACAAAGTTCTTTTTCCCAGTCATTTACTTTAATTCACCCGGAGCGGTGAGCCGGTGACCGATGCCTGATTGGTTCACAGACACTATTGTTTCCAGACGTCTCCAGACTAGGGCCAAGCAGTTTCTAGCACACGAGCACAAATATCGTCTCTGCGCTGTATTCTCACATGACAAATTTAGCCAGAACATCACTCAGAGGAAACGCCACATTGCAGCAGTTCGCAGGACACGCATGACTTCGCTGAACACGACGGACATTACCGAAAGTTTAAACAAACGCTTTTCAAAAAGCAAACAGCAGCAGTCAGCCAACTGCTTTTCCTTTTCCAAACGGCAATGCGCCAGCGGAGCCGCTGCAGCCGCAGCAACGGACAACTGCGCAGCCGACGCAGTCAGACTGCACCGTCCCTGCTGCAGAATCACCAAAAGCGCAGCGGCACTGGTGAGACGAGAACAGACAACTGCGCAATACCTGCGGCACGAATGCAGGGCCACAGAATGCAAAGTGAACTTTAGCCGAGCGCCATTACCGTAAGTGATTCAACAAATTCAGCACATCTCCATAAGACACTGTCAACGGCAATGCAATTCAACCGATACTGTACGTCCTGCATAATTATTTTAATGCCATGGAAAAGAATGTCAATACTGAGTTTAGATATTATGCACAAATCACATACACACAGCACTCCCTTTACTACCAGTTTGCCAGTGGCTGGGTTATAATCAAATCTCATTTCAATAAGAAAACAGGTCCATCAAAAAAAAAATGTCCTGGAAGCTTTCTTGTATAATGTGGACACTGGGGCCATAAGCTCTCCTTAATTGCAGCATTTAAAACCTCATGCTGCCTTACCTTTCACAGTGTGACAGGCACTCCCTTTCATAATGGAACATTTGAGACAAAGGAGTTTCAGACAACATTCGGTGGCACGAAAAAGCAAAAGCGTCAAACCCGTAAAAAATAAAACTAAAAAAAATGTGTGGCGATTTGAACATGATCAGTGCCCATTCTTCACGTAGATCAGAACGGGGGCCACTCTAATGAAGTTCCCCGGCGGTCGTCTCTGTTAGAGACCGGGGAGCCGGGGACCGGAGTGCCCATAAAATGACAAGGAAGAACCCCGTTTCGGAGCCCCATTTGTTCCGAGCTGCAGACAGCGAAACTCATTGAGAAGGCAAAACACAGGCGGTAACACAATTACAGTACGCCGCCTATCCAGCTTGAGTTAATGTTATTATTTGACATTGCAAGGCTGTGCTGTTTTTTTTTCCCCATTGGCCTCAGAGGACCGGAGGTTTACCCTAATTGGTTCCAAAGCACACCCTAACGCAACAATCTTCTGCGGTGACTGGCCATGCTCACTTCCACTGGATTGTAAATAGTGCTCTGCAAACAACGCTAGCATGGTAATAAGAGGCTAGGTGGGTAATTAATGTGGTTACAAAGTGGCTCATTTGCATTTTTATCTTTTAAAGAAGGCCTTTTTGGTGAAAAAAATTCAAAACCGTCTGAAATATTCTGTTGAGCGAAGAGAAGCCTTGATAGGAGCTCCAATCAGTAATTATACTCTTTAGGGGTTCCATTACACTGTCCTCCTGGGAGAGAGAATCAAAAGATAAGCAGATTTTTAAGGGAAATTGAGAAAAACACAGCCATCGCTTTAGTTGTTAACCATCAGCTTAACCTGCTTTTATTGTGAATAAAATATCTGTGGCTGGGGGAGAGCATTGCGTTTCTGCACACACCCAGGGCCATTCATATAAGGCTGGGGAGGCCAAAGGGAAAGGAGGTCAAAGCCTTCGCTAATTTGCAGAAGCCCTCCTTGAAAATAAACATGGCAGCCAACATTTAATCAAATTACAAGCAATTGCAGATAGCTGCACCATACAGATAATACTAATACCTTGGTTTCATGTCAAAAGCTTCACATGATAGCTGGCAATAAGGAACACTCTGTCGTCTGAATGTGACGGTTAATGAAATGTTTCCGACGGATAATATGAGGATGAATGATGTGGGAAGCCAGACTTAGCCCTTCCTGGCAGCAGGGGTGGGGGGCTATGAGGGGCTATGGGGGGGGGGGGGGAATTTGCTGGCGGAATGAGGTGTGTCACTACTCCCTCGCCCAAGCCCCCCGGGCCGAGGAGGGAGTTACGGATTCGTACCCCTGCGCCAGGTCAGGAGGCAGCAGGGATTGAGGAGGCCGGAAAGCCCAGCTCTCCAGACTTAGAGCCTGACATCCACGGAAGGAGCTGAAGGAGCTATCCTAAGATAGCCAACACATTGAGCATGACTTACGCTACCAGGGAAACACAGCTGATCCTCCTCCACAGCGCAACACACTGAGCACGACGTACGCTACCAGGGAAACACAGCTGATCCTCCTCCACAGCGCAACACACTGAGCACGACGTACGCTACCAGGGAAACACAGCTGATCCTCCTCCACAGCGCAACACACTGAGCATGACTTACGCTACCAGGGAAACACAGCTGATCCACCTCTACAGCGCAATTCACAGCTGGGCTCTACCAGTGCCTATGGGCTCTGCCTCCGGCATACCGACTTAGACCTGTTGCTTTTGATACCCTCCTGTTTAATGGGTTTCGCCCCTTCAAAAGATCCAACCGTGTCCTCACGCTGAATAAAAAGGCCTTTCAGTCAGCAGCACTTGAGTTTAATCCCTCATCCGAAGTCATGTCTTACGGAAAAAATTGCGGCAAGAAAATCATGATTTTCAGATGAACAAATGTCTATATCTTTGATAACATGAAATAAAAATTAAGGCTCGGATCGACCAACCTGACACACTGAGGCTGACCGAGCGACAAAACGTTATCGCGAACGCAAAAGGAAGTCGCACGTCGCCTTGACAACTGACTCGCCTCTCAGACGCTCATGAAAGTTGGGGCGCACGTTTCAGCGCGTTGAGTAGTGCCCTCAGCAGGAGAAAAAAATCTGATGGGGTCACATCAGAAGAAGTGTTAATTTCACACACGATGTCCCCAGTACAAAATCAATGGCGCTGGGTTACTGGAAGAGCAGCGCGTACAGTACGACATGGAGAGAAGAAAGGACATACCCCGTGGCCCTCCTGACGGACGAAAACTCCCGTTTCAAAAAAAAGCACGTCGCGACTCCAGCGGCGAACCCTAACACGCAAAGCGCTCCCTGCAAAGCTCGGCCTGTTCATTTGTTCCAAGGCCGAACCGTTTAATGGCCGAGCGCGTGCTCAGACCGCGGCGTCAGGTGGCCCAGAGGCCAAGCCGGTCCAAAAAGCAAGAAGCGCCCCCATCCGTCGTTTCTGCCCCCTTTCCATAATCCGAGTCTGGCGAGTGCGTTCGGGGACCTTCGGCGCTCCGTTTGTCTGTGGAGCACATCTGCTATTTAATTTTCTGCCGTGGTTTATGGTGGCTTCATTACGGACCATAAAAGTCTCACCGGCGGAACCCTATAAACAAGACGTACAGCGTTCTTATTGTAAAACAAGCTCCGCAATGTAAATATTTGTCTTCTCTTAACTCCGAACTCCCGCAACGAAGCCGATTCATCTCCGCGCCGCGTGTCTGGAACTCTCGCTCCTCGCGAGAGAAGAGGAGCGGTGGAGGACTTGTGGAGCGGTATCTGGGAGGGTGGGGGGGGTAAAGTTCTGTGGTGGACGGGGGTACGCCAGCAGCAGTGAGGGGTGACACACTGTGCACAGTGTAGCGGGGTATAATGAAACGCTTGTCCGCTCCTGTACTCGCTCCCTTCCTGTAACGGTAACGGGGGTGGGGCGAGCGTTTGGGGTAAACCTGAGCGTGAGGTGTCTGTCAAACGCCTCAGACTGAAACCGCGGAGTTAATCCGTGCGGTCTAACCCCGCGGACAAACACGGATTGAGTGGCAGTTTGGACCCTCTTTACCTACACCTGGACACCTGCCACACGTCACTCAACCTACCGTCAGGGTGCTGACGGCGACACTGTTGGACCCGGTGCTTACGGCCTGAAGCCTGGTGGTGTACGCCGTTAAAGAGCCGGACTGAAAAAAACCCAGAAAGGCACCGCCCATATCACTGTCAATATCACTCGAACACGAAGCAGCCCGGCAGGTGCGCGGACCTGACAGGTGCTTCATCTAATCATTTAAAAAATGCACTTTCAGAAAGAGGAGAAGTGCTGAAAGCCAAACGTTTCCTCGGGAGCATTTAACTAAATGGGCACTGCTGGCCGTTTCTTTTAACCAGATTAAACGAAATAATCCAGGGTTATTTATCACTGCTGCAGCCAGCAGGCCTGTCATGCTCAAATCTAAGACTGTTCTGCAGAGTTCTGCTGCAGTGTGGCCAGACTCACACACACACACACACACACACACACACACACACACACACACACACACACACACACACACACACTCTCTCTCTCTCTCTCTCACACACACACACGCACACACTCTCTCTCACATACACGCACACACACATACACACATACACAAATACACTCTCTCTCACACACACGCACACACACACATAAGCATACACACACATTTTCCCACTAAAAATGAAATAAGCTTATGTGCTTTTTGGCAGAAAAGGCACACTAAACATGCATTGAAATAAATCGTGGCACTTCAAATAAATGGGCAGGGAGAGCGCTGAAAGGCATTAACCCTGGATCGCGCAGCTCTGTACATGCTGCCATTTTTACTTGCCACTGTCAAAAAATGCGAAACGGTAAAAACAAATCAATATGACGGAGTGCAGAGTAAACATCCAGCAAATACAGAGACGAGGTGTTCTCAAAAAAGGCCAGCGTGGTCAACCAAAAGAGCTCCTCCTCTTTATTGGAAAGTCCCAAACCATATACAGGACCAACGTTATGACCGTCACAACTTTTACAAAAATCCCCTTTTCTCAAATTCTTGGTAGGACATGTATCACAACATGTAGCACAGCGTTATAAACGGTGGCCACGTGTGGCTTGAGGTTGTCCCCCCTCAGCAGCCCCCTCCCACCCACACCATTTTCTGTGTAATCTGCTAGTAACACGGGAAATGTTGAAATCCCCTAAAATTCCCCCCATTCCAGCCATGGACAGAGTGAGGCAACCCTTCCGTTCCACTCAAAGAAACATTCGCCTCTACGAAAATTTCAAAAATCATTTTTATAGGAAAAACCTTGGTTTTATTTCTCAGAGGTACATTAAACTCCGAAGGCTTTAAAAATTCTGAAGGAGCGATGGTACAACTTGCGTGAAATAAGTATCCTTTTACCCTAAACTACACTCACTCTGCATGTTCAGACAAGTTCACTAGGGTTTGGGGAACCCCCCCAAGAAGAAACAGTCATGGGTGCTGTATGAAACTCATGTCCACTGTTGATTCACTGTTCCCATGAAAATAGTCAGCACTCCACAGCAGGATATGCATGACATAACTGGGCCCAGCGGTTTTATTCCCCGATTTGGAATACATAGTTGTGATTGTACAACTACGTATAGACAAGCGCATGCACTCTCTGAAATGGCGGCAACCAGCAACCACTTCTTTCCACTCTGCAGTCCAGCTGCTCAGCCATTCTGGACAATTTCACAGGTGGACCACAGGTGTAGAAATAGACTGACAAAGTCCACCCGGGTGACTGAAACCGTCCCCCCCCCCAGCATAACAGTTCAAAGTGCCTATGAGACTCCCGGCCACAGCCATGTTAGGAGTGTACGATGGAGCCACATCTTTAAGCATGATACCCGTACACCACAAGAGCCCCAAAATGATTCCTGCTTGGAATCCGAGCAGTACCGTTCGTTTGAAATACTGGATTTATGGCTCCAGTTAAACTCCTGTCCGTGACCTAAGGTCTGTAATGTCCTACTTTCCCCAGCTCCCATCAGCCCCAGCGCCCATAGTAAAATGCTGAAGCAGGGAAATTTGTGTTGTGCAACGGGATGATGGTGCCTCAAATGGCTGCCCTGTTCAGTGGGTTCTCTCAAAATCCTCCCCAGGAATAAAATAACCTGCACACTTAAACTAGATGTACCTTGTAACAACAGTGGCATAAAAGCGTTTGTTTTTTTTTTTGTGGCATCATATTATGAAGCCCAAGATTGCCATTTCATAGGAGCCTAGGTTTTACTGTAGCCTTAATAAGAAACAATTTATAGGTAGACTTATCAGTTACAAACTCAGCCATGTCTAATTAAGCTCATAATAAGGTCTGGAATGGCCCTACCTGCTAGGCGAAGCAAGCTCATTACCATTTCTAGTGTCAATAGCTTGTGCCTTTTTGCGGGAAAATCGTTAAGTGTTTCATAATTTCTTTTTTTAGGGGTGTGTTTTGGTTATCAGGCCGTAAAATACATTGATTTTCAATGATGGTGGCTACCCCTCCTCTCATGCCCAGGGAAACACATCAAAGCCACAGCAAGGAGCGAGGAAAGTGTCACAACAATCTCGACACACGTGCTACTGAGGGCTATCCAGCTGCTCAATGGTGCTTACAGACCAACTCTATTCCCATGAATTACACTGAGAAACGCTTGTATTCTTACTGAAAACAGAACACATTCCCACTGTCGCTAAAATGATTGAATTAAAGTTACAATACAACAAAAATAATTTTCAATTTATTTTTTTTGTTGGATATTCCAAATTGTTACACATATTTTTAGACATTTAATTAGAATAACTAGCAATACAAAATGACAATAAATAATTCTAGTTTCATTCTTTGAACTGATGACAATATATATTGAATAAACACTGGAACAACCTTTTTTTTTTTTTTTTTTTTTTTTTTTTTTTTTATCTCGGAGCCTTCGGCATTGATTGGCAATTCAATGAAAGCTTCTGTTCTTTTTGGCTTTCGGTCCATTTCCCATTTCTCTTTCTTTCGGGTCATTCTGCTTCAAATGCCTCCGTTAATCAGATTCCTGTTAAAAGCCATAAATAGACTCCCGGTCCACTGCCAAAGCTTGCGGAGCCAAAACCCGCACTGAGGCCCACGACTGCTTTTCCCCACGAGCCAACAGTTTAACAACTGCACACAACTGATCACAGGGAGCCCGTGGTCCAATCAGGACCGCTTTAATCCAGACATGCCACGAATTAAAGGCAAAAGCAAATGTGGATTTTCACATTGCTGCAGAACGCAAATAAATCTCTCGCTTTTCTAATCAGTGTGCGTGCTCTCAGTGTGTTGCACGTGTCACGTTGTAAAATAGGCAATAAATATACCCCCTCTGCTCCAAATGCTGTTGAAATGAAGTAAAAAACCACACAAGGCCCCTCTGCAAATGTGCAAGGGTCCATGAGTCTAAGGTAACAAAATTATTTTGACGATTTTCAGTGCATGTGCAGGTCAGAGTTTCAGAACGTTATCAAAACTAACAACCAAACTAGGACAAAATAAATGTTTTTCATCTTATGAACTACCAAATTAGCAACAATTATGTTACTGTCTCTGTGCAGGTTCCATATCTTTTTTTTATAGAGATTTATTTTTAACATCAAAAAAACCAGACCATTTTATCCTTACAATCATGTAAAGAAAGTCTTACAGAAACAATACCACAGCTCATTTCTGTGTTTAACCTAGGCCCACCATTACCTGTGTTACTTGGGATATTATTCTGACTAGATTGGACCAAAGTCGGGCTTTTTCAATAGCTACATCAAAACTTTTCCAGATATAAATGCAGATATACATATTTTGAAAAGTATAAATTTAAACTTGCCTTTATGAAATTGGCTATCACTCGTTTTTAAATGGTTATTTGCTTATTCTGAGGAAGGACATTAAACCCATTTTGATATGGTATAATTTTGTACTCTTAAAAGGGTCAAACCTATTAAATCAAATAAACACGCAACGCTTAGGTCCACCCCAACATTTACTAAGCAAAAAAAAAAATCTATTCCATTGCATTAATGTCTATGATTTGCTTTATATGTAGACTTTTAATTACCGATTACTGGAGAATGCCAATTGGAAAAGTGAATCATTTACAAATAATGTAATTATACAGCATATGGGGCTGTACAAAGTGGAGGGGGGGGGGGGGATGCTAAAAGTGTGCGGTTGTTGGTGGATCCAGTGGGCTCAAGCTGGCCAGCATGCTTTTTCATTAGGCCTTTTAAGTCAATTAAGCAGTGAATTGGAACAATCATTCCTCTTTTCCTTGCTATTGATAATTTTTTTTTTCTTGGTTGCTTTAGGGCCATTTCTCTTCTCCAGGGGAGATTTATGTTAGATAATTCCTTCCTGATTAAAATAAATCAGGACTCCAAATTTCTAATTTCCTTTACTCAAGGCAAGTTAAAAAAAGAAGAAAGGGTTTTTTTAAATTGTTCTAGCCCTTTGAATCTTTTAAGGGTCTGCCAGTTATTTCAGACATAATAAGGTCTCTACGCCACGTGCAGATTGCCTTCACAATAGGTCACGTACGTCCTCACAATATAGATTTTGTTAATGCAATCTCAAAATAAATTCCTTTTGTCACAGTCTCCGTTTCTGTCATAAGTGGCGTAAAGTTGAAAGGCGTATCGTCAAAACTAAGCCTCGCAATGAGCAAATACACTCAAAGAAAACTCAAGAAGAGAAAAAAAAAATCATTTTCTTTCGAACGGATTAGGCTGATTTGTCCAGAGGATTCAGACATTTAGTAATGCTCCAGCACCAGCATTCGTATTTTTGTACGATCGCGGCGCTGGCTGCCACACTCTCAAACTTCCCCGGCAGTCCGCTGGGAAGCACAAAGCCGTTTTGGCAGGCGAGCACCTCCACCTAGAGCACAGCTAAAAAACAAGCTGTCAGGGATCTGAAGCGCTGCCACAGTCAATCCCAGCCCTCAGAACACATCAACATTTGACACCAATTTAGCAGCTCATTATGTGCCCGTCTCCCACCGACGGAAGACTGCGCTGGTGGAAGAGGACAGACACACACACCGCTGTCCTTTTTGGCTTTTCTCTGCCAAACTACAGCAAAGGAGCGTAAAAGCACCGCGACAGTAACTACGAACCCCGAAAGCGGAGGGGGCCATTTCTTCGCAGACACTGCCGGCGCGGTGGTAACCGCGGCAACTCGGTAACCGAACCCCAGCTCTTCAGGAAACTTTGATTTCCTTGTTTACACAACGGAGGGCCAAAAAAGAGTTTCTCACTTTTTATGGGCAGGATACGTGCGAGGCGATAACCGTGGCTGAGGTGCATCCTCCAGGGCTCGGTCTGCTCTGACCCGGGCCTTATCGCCCCCCCAGCCCCACCCCCCCCCCCAACCCACCCCCGCTGAAGCTGACAGCGCAGGCTGCCGCTAGGCCTCGTCCCCAAAGTCAGCCGCCGCTCGGTTCACACGAGCGACGCTTTCCAGAAACCGGCGGAGAGGGCACGCAGAGCACACAGCCCCACTGAGCGCCCGACTCATAGCTCTAAGCCTTCAGCCCCCCACAGGCAGCACGAGCTGAACAACAAAGCTGCTCTACTGAACGTGTAGCTACAGCAGAAAGACCCCAGGGGCAGAGCTGAACACATAGTACTGCGCTCAGCAGCTAACACAGCTTGAACGTGTAGCTACAGCAGAAAGACCCCACAGGGCAGAGCTGAACACAAAGCTGCTCTACTGAACGTGTAGCTACAGCAGAAAGACCCCACAGGGCAGAGCTGAACACAAAGCTGCTCTGCTGAACGTGTAGCTACAGCAGAAAGACCCACAGGCACGCTTCACTCGCCGAAGACCGCAAGAACGGACGATGAACCGCAACGCGAACTCACATGTTCACCTGCTTTGCCATGCTGGCCACCGTTCGTGCCTGGAAATTCAGTAAAAACGTGCATCGTGACATATTGTGAAATAAAAGGGACTATAATTGCAGCATTTCTAACACTGTGGTGTTATATCACGCGGGTATCAGCAGGCTGGTAGATTTTCTTTTTTTAAACCCTACGGCCCTGGCAGCTACCAGAGAAGGAGCAAAGGTCTAATGCTATCATGAGAGAAACTAAACTCTTGGCATCAAACAAGGAACTCCGACAGACCTGGAAATGGATATAAGGCCTTTCTGTACCAGGGATTCCAGAATAATAACTGTTGTCTGATTAACCCTCATTCAGGAGCGTGGGAGGACAGGAACACTTCCATCCATCACCTTGCTTATGACAGTTTTAGGTTTTTTTCCTTCCTTTTTGGATATATCCTTCATTGCCTCAGGTGGAGCAAAAACAAGGAATATTTTTCTTAAGGTGGCCATCGATATGTGTACATATGTGCATGTATCGCTTTACCACTACAAACATCTCGGTGAATTTCGTTCATACCACTAGTTTATGTCATTGAACTGAACTGAAACCATCCGTAAATAACTGAAAAACATATGTAAATGTGTAAACATAAGGGGAAAAAATCTAACCTTACGGTTAAAATGAACATACCTTAGGCTCACTTTAAAACCCAAGCTAGCACCAGATATTTTATGTGTCAAAAGATTATATATACATTGTTCTGCAATCCAAATACCTTTGTGTCAATGCTTTAATTAGGGCCGGATAGTGTTCCTCTCATAACACTGTCAACCCATGGCCTACGGAACGTTAAGATTTCTCACATTTTAATTTATTTGTTGTTTGAATGGCGGATCGTAATGGACGGCTCCCATTCCACTTAAAAGGGTTTAAATGACCATAATTACCAGGGAAATATTCTGAAGGCTGGATTACACCTCCTTTAGAGGTACAAGGCTGAAATAAACAGCTGTCATGGTATCTGAAATTCATTATTTAAACCAGAGGACCGGAGTCCCTATAAAATGCCTCAGAGCAGCCAGAACATTTGTTAAACATGTCAAGATGGATTGTAGCATTGTCAGCGCTGGCAAATTAGTCAAACTGGCAAGGGCTTTTCTTTTAATATATATTTTTGTGAGTTAAAATGCTTACGATTTGCTGTAATCTATAAGCATCCTGTAATTAATCAACTAATTCTCTCACAGCCCCAGGTTGCTTGTAATTAAACTTCTGTAATAGCTTATTCTTTCTGCTTCAGCACCTGCATTTCATTTGTTTATTTTACCAGAGTCATAAATCTGTGCAACTGTCGAAGTGCCATAATATTAGTGCAATAATCAAAGTTAATTATCACCCCCCCACCCCCCCACCCCCCCCCCCCACCCCCCACTCTGACTCCTACTCCTCCAAACAACAATAGCTATTACAGAGATCACTCTCCCTCTCCCAAAAGATCGCAGGTTCGGCCGATTGCAGAAGGGAGCCCGGTTTGCTTCCGTGGGCCAAGCGCTGATGAGCCGCTGGTAAATGGAATGTGTGGGCAGATGTAACTGGATAAGAGGGAATAAAGGCTGCGTTAAATTAGCTATAAAAAAATAAAAAGCTCAAACAGAGCCCACAGCTCCACCAGTCAGGCTCAAACCTTTGATAAATGAACATTGGCAGCTATCATCCGCCATTGCCTGCCCGAGAGCGGGAACCACTCGAATTACATTTTTTACATTAAAAATTTCCGTTTGGCCCGAAAGCATTACACGGGGCCTGTCACGGCGGAATGAGACGACCCCCTCAGCAACCAAAAAAAAAAGGGGGGGCGAGGCCCTTCCGCTCACGACGCCCGCGTTCGGTTCACCTGTTAGGAAACGCGACCGAACGCGGAAACGCGTACAGGCGGGATGAAGGATGCGGCCTTCTCCACGTCACAGCATTCTGACCAAGTTACCTGTCGGAATGGTGGAGCGACGCGTCCTCCCAAACCTCGAAGTGCGCGGCTCACTCACCCACTCTTTCTGGATCAGGCCGACGGCTTCGTTGGCGCGGGTCTTGTTCCGACAGGCCAGGACGACGTGAGCTCCGTGAAGGGCGAAAGACCTCGCCGTCTCGAAACCTTGAGCGCGAGAGAGAGAGAGAGAGAGAGAGAGAGAGAGAGAGAGAGAGAGCGCCAGAATAATGTTTTGAAGATTAATTATTTTTGAGATGACTTTAAGATTTACATTCCTGTTCCCACAGCTGAATCGTGGAGGGAAAAAAGGCATATGAAAGTTAAGTTACAGTCCATATCTACAATTCAGATATAACTGAAAACAGTTTTATCAATGAGAAACCCATAGGCTCTGCTTTAAAAAAAAAAAAAAAGTTAATCACATGCCTCTCTCACTAAAATGATGAAACTGATTGAATTAATTTGGTTTGAAACTTCAGCAGCTACTTTACAGATAAAATTGTGAAAGACACCAAAGGCAATTTTACAAGGTATTAGGCTACTAACAATCAGAGAGGACATTGATGATATGGTGAAAAGTCACATGAATATTTGTGAAGGGACGATATATTTGCAATTATTGTTACATGGACTGACATAACAGAAACAACACAGAAGTTCTGTACACAGTGTAGTGTAGTAAAATATCTTGTCTTTCAAAATCAAACCTTTGCTACACTCTTACATCAAAGGAGCAGCGATAAGAACATTTAACCAATCAAAAAGTACTCCAGATATCCCATGGTTTTATCAATGAAAGCAGTTTATTGCCCCGATTACTTCACACATACCAACTGATCAAAAACAAAGAGACAAGGAGAAGTTTATCTTCACAGTGAAGTACTAGATGACTGATTCCACAAGATTTTGAAGAGTACATTTAGTTTCATATAGTATTTTAATAATTTCTATAAATTACTGCACCATCTCTAAAATAATGCACAAAAGAAGGCCGTTTCTGTAACTTTAAAAGTAGATCCCAATGCTACTGCTTCAATAAACATTTCATTCCTGAACTAAAAATGGATGATTGATGGTTTCTCCATTCAAAATAATATTTGTTCAATTTTATGCTTTTATGCGCAGCTGGTGAAACTTCTGGAATTTTAATTTAACCAAACAAGCAAACAAGAAAATTAAAGAAAACTACAACAATTCTCTGGTTATATCACAACGTGTTGTGCGTGCCTTGGAAGCAGTTCTAAACTATGATTAATGTTTAATTTTATAATTTATGTCTTACTTCTCCTGATTCTGGTGCCAGCATGTGACCCCTCAGCAATGGCACAGTGATAAGACGCAGTGTAAGAAAGCAGACATTAAATTTTGTTGGACACCATCTCAAAATAAACCACATCTGAGCTGGCATTCTGCCAACGTTTCTGAGGACGATGTGGCTTCTTAAAGCAAAACACACCAACTACGACTACAGCAGCAAACAATACAAGCCAGGCTCACAAATGTAACTTGTTTGCAAAAAGATCTATACCAAAGTACCAAAGATGCATTTAAAACTATCAGCCACCTTCTTGCAAAATGAAAATAGAGTAATGGTTTTGAAGCAGTTTTTAAAAATCCTCCCATTTACTTTTTTCCCCCCTCAGTCTCAGCAATGTTCCATAATCCAGTTATCAGTAATTAGAAAAACTTTTGTACTCTGAAAACAGAATATAGACATTTTTTCAACATTGGGCTGGGAGACTGGGAAGTTCATCCAACAACGGGCAATATAATACATAAAGTTATATTTGGAATACTCTTGGAGTGTAAAAGGCTGTGATTCCTACAGGGATCACACAAACTTGATGTAAATACCCTCAACTTAAAGCTGACAGTCATGTGATGTTGACGGCAATATGACTGCGGACACACATTCACCCCAATCTCAGGTAAAAAGAGATTCTTTTTACGGTGAAGAACTGGCAGGGCTACGGTTCTCTCAAACCGAGTAATGAAAACCCCTGCTCGTTCGGTCCCGATTCTATTTTCAGCCGAAGAGGTCGAGGAGTGACACCAGTACCCCCAGTGCAGCGCGGGGACGGCCACACACACCTGACAATTCCGGCTGATTACGCACGGGAGTCTGCGCAGCTGTCAAAACACAACGGGCCTGGTCCGCGTTCCCCCTGCACTCCCACTGAACTCCAGGACTCAGGGCAGGACGGGCACATCAAGCGGATCGCTCGTGGGACCGAAGCGTCAGCCTCCCACACGCGTGTGTGTTCCCCCCTACTCCAGAAACCGCAGGGGCACATCCGCTGCCCCGGCCAGTTTCGTCCATCAAGTCTAAAGTTACTTTCGCTGATATCCGACAGACGACAGACTGGCTGTTGCTGAGACTGTTGGCTCACACCTGACACACAATGAACGTTGGGGACAGAAAAAAAAAGAAAGTTAAGATGGCCGACTTGCTGTGTCAGCTCTTTCATGGAATCTCCTCAATCAGGCGATATCTCCTCCTCAACCTTCTAATAAGGGAGCTCTTCAGCTCCAGAGACTGGGCTCATGTGGACGACTGGGCTCATGTGGATGTTCTGCACATTATGAGCAATGATTTTTTTTCCCCCGCAAAATACAGTATAGTGATACAAACATTGCTATCTCAACTGTAATTAACAGCACCACAATACTACTACATTGCTCTCAGGGTTCAGATGTTAGAGGTTTTTTTTCCCCCAAATCTGAATAGAGACTGATTATGAGTTTTATCTCAAAATAAAAATGAATAAGGTTGAGAGGATCATGGTTCCCAACTGCTTCCATACCTGCTACTGGTGTTAGTCAGCTCCTCGGCGTCAAAGTGAACAGGATTAAGCTTAAAAAACCAGATTAATCTGATTCCATTTTTATCACTAAATAATATGAATGAAGATGACATGCTTTTCATAGTGGCTTATCACAAGCCTAATAGCATATTTTGCTCAAACTATATTATTCAGTTTATCTGAATCAACAGTTTTAAATGTACTGTAGATATGGAAATTGTGAATCCTATATGTACAAGTAGGAGTCAGAGAAACCATTGCCCCAATCAGATTTGGTTAACAAACAAAAAAAAAAAAACTTGCAAGGATATATTTGTGAAAACAGCTAATGTACTATAAATAAGTCTAGTCACATTATATTGTTGATGATTACACTGATTTATATAATAAAAATTATATTGTAAATTGTATTGTGCTTTAGAATGTAATTTGTGGAACACACACAAGCAAGCTAGGGCTACTATCCTGTCAACTAAAGCGGCAAAGCACTCAAACATTCCCATGCATGTGCATGTGTGTGCACGCACACACACACACACACACACACACATCCTGATTGATAGTCTAGCCCAACACTTAGAAGCAAGCTAACTGAGTCTGACACCGAAGAACTAAGACACAAAATGACAGACAGTATGTCTGATAGCACGGATTAAAATGAACTTTAATTAGATTATGTTTTAATCTGATTTTCATTAAAAGGAAAACTGGGAACACTAATTGTGAAGCGAGTGCTAAAGATCCATTAAAACTCAAAATTGGAGTGGGATTTGAAGCACTTTCTGACAAGTGAACCATGGAATTAAATTATATGACACCTTATTAGGAGTAATGCAGAGAACACTATTCATTTGCATAGATAGCTCTCTTTAGAGGACCTGAAAGTAAAAATAAAAATATTGTTTAAAAAAAAAAAAAAGGGAGCTCAGTCCACAATAAATAGACAAACCAACCTGTAAAGCATTTCGCTCGCACTTCAAAGCTTTGCTGATGTCATAAGAAAAACTATCATGGTGTCAGAACTGAAAACCTTCAAACTATAAAAACGTTTAGAAAATGTCACTTCAGATGTACTTGCAGATTTCCTGCATTGGTCATGACCCAGAAATTCCTAGGTCTATAAAAAGGCACTACAGTATTTGGACAGGATTCTTTAAAAAACCAAAAAGAATGTAAGGAGAAAGTGTCAGTTTAAATATAGATTTTTTTAGAAAGCAGCTCCATAAACATTACATGTTGTCTTTGACTCGTTTTACAGATCAGTTCTGGTAAAGCAGAAAATTTTTAATACATTTCTGTGGCAATTCCACACTGCCACCTCTCATAAGCAGTGGAAAAATGAGAGGAAATGCTTCCTGAAACAGCAGTCCTGATTTATGAAGTATGAAGTGTTTCCAGGGTGAAGTTACACTAATGCTCAAACGTTAAAATTAAATCAAAGGGTCTCTTTTTTGCCTTAACTTTGTCTGCGTTAACTAACGTTAACCAGTATAATGCATTAAGATTGGATCACAGCTGCGGATTATTCCAAGTCTTCCTTCTGTCCCTTTGCAGCTCATTCTGAAAGAGTCAAATATAGTTGGCAAATTTTAGTCGCGCCACAGAATTCCACATTGAAATGTAGACCTAATGCTGAGAATACCTCAGCATTCAAATAGGACGGCAGCACTGGTGACACAATGCATTTTAAAAGGCTTAAAGGCTACACGCGGGTACTCTTCGGCACTAACCGCACAGGCAGGGGAAGCATTACAGGTGTTTCTGACAGCCATGTTACCGCTGTAAGCCTCGACTGCGCTGTCAGGGCGAATCTTCCCGCTACACGGGTGAGGCTCGCTGCGGGGAAAAGTGCTGATCGCGGTTCCACTGTCACCGGGTTTTTTTTGTTTTTTTTTTTCCCCCGCTCATAACGCCTCGTGCCGCACAGCCGGGTGTCTCACGCACCTCCGCTGCGGCGGGGTCTCACTTCCTGTGCGGCGTAAGGATCTCCCGCGCGAAACGCCGTCGCCGCCGCCGCCGTCATCGGACGCAATCTGGCGACGCGGTTTGTTTCCGACGAGTCCGTTTCCAGCTGCCCCGTAAGCTTCCTTCGCTTATTCAAACCAGGCCAGTTTCCCCGATGACAAACCACAGCCCGCATCCTCTCATACTCGGGGGGCGATGCCGGAGCTATCATGGCGGCTGCACTTCCAGCGATTCATAAATCAGGCCACTTAGCCAATGGGCCGCGATTCACCGCCATCTCTCACTGTAGCTATTTTGAGAGTTTATTCATTATCTTGCTACAGAACCAAATATCACCACTTTACTGCGACACAAACCTGACGCAAGGATGGCCTAAGCCATTCTGCCCCCCTAGGCGATATTGCGAACCTAGAGGGGGTGGGGCTGTCTGGGGGGGAGGGGTAGCGATGGCGAACTAGGGAACCTTCATTTCATGCCCCAGCCTCCGTCTGTGTCACCAATGCCTAGAACCAGCCCGGCTTGACCATATGAACTTCATGCTGACTATGAATATACATACCGGTATAGATATACATTTTTTGGTGTAGGCTAATACAATGATTCATTTACAATACACCCAGCCTGACAGTCAAAAACATGCTAGTACAAACTGATAATACAAAAAGTAGAACAATAAGCCCTTTAGAGTAGGTGATTATTAAATATACCAATTGCTGTATCTGTAACATGAATATTACACTCACGCTGACTTCAGTGTATTCCTTATTCTCTCTCTTGAGATAAATGATGCTTGTGAAGTGTTTCACATCGACTCTACTCAGTACTTTAAGGTCTGGATCCTCATTTACCGCTCATCTCCTGAGTCAAACTTTTAAATACAAGCCAAGCCAAGCAACCCAGAAGCTTTGTAAATACATAAACAGTTATGAGGGCATCCATTTTCAATTAATAATAGTAGAAATAATTAGACCACTCAAACACACTTCATGCCACTGGACCCATGTGATCTCTGTGGAGCAACCCCTTTTGTTTCACTTGCATCGTTAAAGTGCCCTTTAACTTAATTGCTATACATGATTTTCATAATGGGAAAAACAAATTAAATACACCAACAACAGCGGTAACCTATGCATGGTTTAATGAAAGTAACAGGGGCCGAAGTTAATTTCTAGTAAGCGGACCGCGTGTTCCTACAACTGGCCACGCCGTGACCTTTCACCCCTGCCGTCTGCTACGGGGGACTGGGCCCAAATCCATTTCTACGAAGGTGAGCAACGGGACAAGGTTGTTTTCGCGAGTTCAGGCGGTGGAACATTAAAAGAGGTCAGCGTCGGGTTACTCTCTCCTTCTGGGCAGAAGCAGAGGCCAAGGGCCATATTAAGCATGACCGTTCTGATTGTCACACCTGGCTCCCAGTGGAAGAAAAACGTTCGCTTACCACTGAGGCAAAGCACGCGAATTGAGACCAACTCAGTATCCGCCACATAGCTACTGTATATATGATACCGTTTCATTTAATTTAAATTCAATTCAATTAAGAGAAATTAAGAATAAATTAATTGGCTGTCTAAAAACAAACCTAAAAACCTAAAAAGTACATCTGCTCTGACACACCACTTGAGACTGCCCCTGGCTCACCTTTAAGGCTTTAACAACTATTTTATCTGTTATCATCCACTTTTCAATGGTTAAGCAATACAGACGTATTAGCATAAACAAGTACTTTTACAGCTTGACAATAATTGGCTGCCTTGGCGTGAAACTTTACAGTGTCTTTATACCGAACGCAGAAGGGCGCTACTATTTGATTATAGCCTAAGTGCTGTAACAGATTCAAGGGGTGGTGGGGTGGTGAGAGAGAATAACAAACACATTCAACTAAATTTAACAGCGTGTCAATTTTCCACTTGCAGTCCAAAGTGTTTTTTTTTTTTTTAATCCAAAGAGCAGAAGTCCCTCTGTGATTTGCAGAAGAGGCTCAGGAGAAAAGCTCCATCACAGCAGTGTTGGCACAGAGGACAGGAGAGCTTGGGCAGGTAACCCTGTAGGCAGGACCAGAACAAGCTTCACGGATTTCGATAAAGTACTTTTTCGACCGTTCCCCCCCCCCCCCCTCCCCTCCCCGTAGCTAAGGATTATTTTCCTTTAAGTACATTAGTCCAGAATGATGAAGTGTTAATGTTTTGTTAATCTTGGAAGGCAGGCTATTGGGTACTTTGGAAAGGCTGACATCTGGTTTTATTCGCCGTCCAGAGACGCTCGCGAGTCCAAGCCAATTTAGTTCTGCGGCGCGCGGTACGCTACATGCTGAAAAGGCAAAACCGTTCTATCCCTCTGACCTGTGCTTTACTGACAGTGCTCGAAGAATAAACCATAATTAAACAGGGGTAGTCCTGTTTACATACTAATTAATTATCTGCCGTAAAAAAAAAACAGAATAAACTTGTGACTTTCAAAACGGTAACATCCTCAAGCATTACTGTGAAAGTTTCTAAGATTTTCCTAAATTTGCATATATATGCTTTTGCTGGTGTTTATGTGGTCTCTTAAGAGCTGCAAACAACAGTAACAACCATGATTCATTGGGCCAATTATATAAATGTGAAAATTGTACATAGAAAGAAGATGTTATAAAGACATAACACAACTCTCTTCCACAAACTATATCATTTTGGATATTCTGTAGTATTTCAGTGATTCAAATTGCAACTCTTTTGCTAACTCTTGCCAGTAATGTAATGTAAGGACAGACTGTAGCCTATACTTTTCCCCATTCTCACAGGGATCTCCATGATCCACAGTATTATGTAGTGACTAGAGGGCTGGTTTTCCACTCAGGAAACACTAGGACTAGCATCCAAACGGCAAAATATGGCAGTGAAATCATCTTAATCACCCATTTCATGAGTCCCTATAAGTCACAAAAAATTGCTGCACATAAAAATGGTATCATGCTGTGAAGCTACAGAGGAACACAAGGGAAGCAAAAGAAAAACTTATTTATTTCTTTGCTCCCCCATTTGGAATGCTGAAATGTGATTAGAATTTCATGGAATTCCTGCCAAGTGACTGGCTAGCACTGAAGGGAAGTATCGGGTATATGAACACCTCAACAAGATACAAAGAAGTTAATGAAAATAAAGAATCCCCACATGCAATAAAGAATCACAGGGAAATCATACTTAAAGTGTAACAGCATTGTAGGCAGCATTGCATTTCCTTCCTGACATTTTCAGACAAGTTTTATTTCTACTTCGTGGCCATCTTGTCTGTGTATGTCCATTTTTACAACTCAAGCTCTTCAGGAAAAGAAGAGAAAAAAAAGGAGAAAAAAGAGGCCAGAAGAAAGGACTGAGGTGTGAGAAGGCAGAGAGTCTTAGGGTCTGTGGTGTCTTCACACTCAAAGCTTCAGAAAGTGCCTTGGTTTCTTTGAATGGTTTTACATTTTGTTTCAAGCCACATCCTGGTTCCCGCCTGACTGTGTGTAAAGACGACAGGCCTGTTGTTCTTGGATCGCATCGACAGAGAAGGTGCCAAGCAAAATGAATGGAGCTGACTGCTGCACAGGCCCTGCTTTAAGATTGACCAAACATTAATAAGTTAACCGCTTTCATATGATTTCCACATTTCCCCCTTTTCTTCTTCTGAGAACTCTGATGGAGAGGCACGCTTCTGGTGACAAGTACGAGATATTTCAGAAGAGAGCACAAACCCTCTCACTTTTGAAGTGCACACAATTTGATCTGTCTTATATATGTCAAAGACACAGTTCTGCAGCTATCAAAGGAAAGGAGGAATCGGCAATGAAGGAATCTCTCAATTCTTCAAATCTGTGCGCGTTGTTCCATATACTCACAAATGCACAAGCAACAGTGAATGTAATTGATGTAATGTTAATATTAGAAGTCTACTGAATCAAACTCCAAAAAAATAGTTAAATGCTTTATTGCCAGATAATGCACCAGTCCACCATCCAATAAACACCTTGAAGCTCTGAATTTAAGAATCAGTGCTCATTATTAATAAGAATCATTATTTTAATAACACGGCTCATGCTTTTTACATGACTATTTGGCTAACCTTTGTCAATAACACTAATGAAAAGAATAATTTCCCAACATTCTGAAAATGCTTTTTGCTAACTGTGTCCTATAACAGATTTCATCTGCCTTGTTAACAACATTATCTGGAATCAAATCAATATGCGTAGTGAAAAATGCAGCTGGTAAATTTACATTTGTAGAAGTGTGGAAAGAAAAAACCTGAAGGATGTTTTTGTAGCATCATGCTTTGAGTGTGGTAAAAACATTATGTGTAGTTTGCTAATGTTAATATATAGGCCCAATACAATGTAGATTAATGACAAATGCATTACCATAATATTGGGCAATTATTATCAGTGCAAAATCCATATGACTAGTCTATACATTGCAGCATACTAGAGGACTTCAGTATTACACTATCTGACTTATAAACCTGAGAACAACAGCATTACAATAGAGCAGATAAGCATCCAAAATGGCCTGGTTTACTGCACACTTGAATCCATCTGTACTGCAGCTCCAGTACCACACAATGCAAGCCCACGAGTGTATGTATGTATTTCCATAAGGAAATCCTGTTCTTTAACATGAGCTTCACCTATTCGGGGCCAAATATGGCACGGATGAGAATGTACACAATGCTCAATTTTATTCACCACTCCACAAGACACAGTCCCAGGTAATTAAGATGCAGTCTGGAAAATCTATCCCGACTCGTTCTGTGATATGAAAGGACTTTATCAACGCAGCTGGGTCATAAATAATACCTAAACAACTAAAAAGTTTCTAAGTCATTGTTTAGAAAAAGAATTTGCGGAAGAAAGAACCAATCATTGGTCGTAGGCCTCAACTGCGAGTTTGCTTCCTGTGGCAGTTTCTTCTCAGCATGTGGTAAAGTTTGTCTCGATCCTTACTCTGGAAAATAAATCTACATCTCACAACCGTGAACTCAGTTATAATGTAAAGCTGGTCTCTATCCTTCCACTGGAAAAAGAAATCTACATCTCACAACTGTGAACTCAGTGATAATGGAGACTAAATTTGAAGTTGGCAGGCTCAATTTCACGTGAATATTCTTAGAGCTGTAAACTGACCTGAGGCCAATGACCTTTAAAATTGGCCAGAAATGGTCTGAGATGCAGAACGCTCTCTCTCCGTGATCATGAATGTTTACTAATGGATATATTCTGAACTCCTTTAATACAGAGACATGTTACTGCACATTTCCAGAAGCTTCTATGAACTTTCTGGGAATTTAAACTTAATGCTCAATTGCACTTGAATGATTCTATTTTCTATGCAATTACTCAGCGTGATCAAATTTTATCAGCCGATTTCTTGAAAAGTAGGCGGTTGGTTATAAAGTATAAACTGCTGCTCTGTCTTGGCAGTATAATATTCGAGTGATTATTAAATTACTCTTTGTCTCCTTTTGATGGCAACTGTACTTTGCAAATTATGTCTTGTACAATTTCCACTTCTAATTATTTTATGAGGCATTTCCAAAGCTTAGTACCAATTGGATCATTTGTCATCTATAAGAACAACAAAAGAACACAGCATCCCACATCACATACGTTGATTTAAAACAGCAACCCACAAGCACAAATTGTTCAAGTACCTATCAACCAAACCAGCTATTTGCATTTTCAGTGTGTTGAGAAATGTAATATGCTTTAATTAATAATCAATCATTGTTTCAATTTATCACTTCACACACATGCACACACACACACAGACAAGTACAAACACACACACACACAGACAAGTACAAACACACACACACACAGACAAGTACAAACACACACACACACACAGACACAGACACACAGACAAGCACAAACACACACACACACAGACACACAGACAAGCACAAACACATACACACACAAACAAACACTCATGGGGCACTGCAGTCAAGATGAAGCATTTAAACTCACACTGTAGCATCACCGTGGATACTGTCAGGCAGTTAGAGAGCAAGAGAGAGAGTCGGGTTCATTTCAAATAGGCATCTGATATTGCCAACAACGCCACACTGATTCAGTAGCCTAGAAGCTGGAACATGAGGTCTAGAACACCAGAATAACAAGATCCAACCATGTAATATGGCAGAAAGCAAACATCTCTGTCCTTTGTCAATGAGACTTTGTGACTCCACTTTAAAGGAATATGCTGTTTTTATTTTATAAACTTATGTGGGTGATAAACCTATGTGCAATTTCAAAGCCATTGCTACATAAAATGTATTGAGAGGGCACTTTGTTGATTATAGAAGTTAATTATTTGACTATTTTGTTTATTATGGCAAACAAAAATGCAGAAAAACGTGCTTTAGAGAGGCAGTGACTGTGACTGCAGGGGTCTCTCACCTGCAGTCAATTAGTAAAAATAGAGAAATCTCTCTCCAAACCACTTCACACAGCAATTCCTCTTCCATATGCAAGGGACAGGCCTGCGGTATCCGACAGTAATAAGTGCAGCACTGCCTCGGCTAGCTGTAAGTTAACAGGAAAGCTTGCACCCCCATTAAGATTTGCCTGTTCCAAATAATCCGTAATGTTTTCTCAAAAAAAAAAAAGCAACAATATATGCATTATTGTGGCCGGGAAACATACTTATATCTAATTACAGTCCCAAACATCCAGGACATGTGCTGTGCTGTGCGGTGGGGAGGCAGAACGTGAGCCGGCTTTAATTGGAAACATCTCCGATATTGAAATCTGGATTTTTCCTTCATCTACACCGGAGGAAACGGAAAAATTACAATAAAAAATAATGAAGGGCCGCAGTCAAAGTTGTCCGAACCCGGGGTGTTTCCGAGGGTGCCGGTCTGTAATGGAGCAAACGGCTTGTAATAGATGAGGAGGGTGGAGAACGATGTAGCCCTGCAGAAGTACTGGGGGGATGGTGGAAGGGGGGGGGGGGGTTACAGCATTTCTGATTTTCGGTTATGCGCCGTATATATCTGCCGGTGCGTGGGCCGGACAGGTATATACCCCCCCCGCGCCCAGGAGGAGTTCTAATTTGACCCATTAATAACGCGGAGGTTTCATTTGTATCGGCGAAAGGGTTGTCACCCGAAAGTGAAACGTATCGTTTGTAATTACGGGCGTGCGGACCGCGGCGTTCCGCCCGAGCGGCCCGGCGCGGGCCCCGTTACTCCGCCCCTCCCGCCGCGCTCCCGCCGAGCGGCTCTGCGTTGCCCTTATGGTCTCCATCTTTGACCCTCTGTGACCACTTCCAACTCCCACCACAATTTTTCATCATGCCCTTTGATTGCCGGTCGCCATGTCCCCACCATGACTTACCCCCACCCCCCACCCCCCCACACCCCCACCCTAGCTTGGAGGAAGGCTATTTTTATCACTGTCATCGAAAACCCGGACATCCACGGAAACTATCCTGCCCCTACAATCCCAAAAAAAAAACCTCTGCAGCCCGTACAGATCTATACAGTACTTGACTTCATATAATAACAGTGTAATTGTTTGACGAAGCCGTAAACTTTATTTACACGTACATAAATGTGTGTTTTCAACGTCCCCCGTGCTCCCCCCACTTCAGTTATATCGAAGCTGTAATCATTATTGAACCTTTGGGCCCAGATGTAATTTTCTTGCATGTTACAACAGGTTTCGGGCCGTGCATTGTGAATTTCATCCAAGGTTGATAAAGTTCAATAATTTGACTAACCAACCATGTGTGGTATTCATTACAGGCCCGATAAACAGATTCATCAAAAAGGACATGAAATGCACATTATAAAAATCTGATTCCATTTCCTCAGCTGCTCTTCCACCCTTACAATTACCGCAAGCAATGACAGCCCTTTGGTAAAAACCAGTCCGGACAATAAAAAAAAAAAGAAAAAAAGAAAAAAAGAAAGACCAAGAAAAGGAAGGGAAAAAAAAAAAAAAAAAAACCCCACACGTCGCCTCCATCCTTTCCTCGAGACTTTTTATTTTATTTAACTATATCCTCATTGTATGCATTATGCATTCCCCCACACTCACACTGGTTCAATGGCTCACTGCTCTTGGATTAGCAATCAGGGGTCCTTATTCACAAACAGCGGCGCTGCAAACGTGTGGGGCTGCAATCCATTTAAAACCAGTTATGCCTCGTGAGTGTGACGCAATTCAGCGATCACCTGCAAAAGTCAAGCCGCGGGTTTTCAAACCGAGGACGTCGCATTCATTTCTCTTTCGCTGAACCATTTTAAGGGTCCTGTGATAGGGGGAAAGAAATTGACTGGAGTGTTTGAGCAGGCCACTGAAACACTACTGCAGCGGAGCACAAATTACCGACAAAAAAAAAACACAACAAAATCTATTTAAAAAAACCTACTGGTAGAGAAATGACTCATTCAGCACGTGATGCTTTCTTTCATGAATCCTGTCATTGTCCTTTTTTTTTTCGCGTCCAGAGCAAATATACTTTGTCTGGTCCCTCTGGTGGAGCCTCGACCAAATTCAGAGACAATAGCGGATTCAGATCATGTAGTCTGTGCGTGGAAAGCTTCCAGGTCTCGACAGTGCAGGACGCAGAGCGGGGGGTAGTTTCCAGAAAAATTCCAATTAAAGACGGAATAAATCAGACCTCGGCACCCGCATTCCAATAACAACCACCCCCCCAACCCCCCCCACAAATCTGCGCTTTCATAACAAATTTGCTTTAAGAAGCATTTGGGAACCCATGACCTCCCAAGTAAAGGAGAAATGATGAAGAATCATTATCCTCCACAAATTTTCAAACATGATTCAATTATTTTATTCTGTTTGGTTTGATTTTTATTTTTTAATAGCACTAAAGCACTAAAATCACAGTGGAGGAGAAAGGACAAGGTCACAGGCTATGTCACCATACTGCTCTGGAGATGCATTCAAAAAACATTAATACAATAAAGTAAGATCCTTCTGTCAGGGAGATTATGACATTTGGTTTCCTAAACCAGAGTAAATATCAATAATCAGAAGAGCACAGCTTTCATTCTTGCTATATAGAGATATATGGATAAATAAAAACGGACATAAATATATACATTTAAAAAAGGCACACATATATCAATGTTCATACTGTCCTTTCACTGTGACAGGGTGAAATTCACATTTTTACTCCATGACCATCACGCACGTATCATACATCATGCTCTGACCCACGATGCACCTGACCACTCTGAACCCAGGGAGATATTCCACCCGCGAAAATAACAGAAACATAAACGCGAACGTAGCTAACCGCGTCAGAGTTAAGCGGCGGGCGCACGACAGAACTACAATAACAGAAATCATTAGCGGATTCCAGCTCATCATCTCTCTCTCTTCCACAAAGGAACAAACAAAAAGCTTCACAGACTCAGAAGCCATTCCGACGCTGGCAGCAGTGCGTTAAGGGCAAACTGCAGGGCTGACCCCGGGAAGGTAAATAACTTTTTGTTAGTTCAATAGAAGAGAATTAAGGAAATCGCAGGAGAAGGTCTGTTAATGGGGATGAATGGGAGGCATCAAGGAGGGTCAAAAGAACCACAGGATCAATGTTGAAGTACAGGTGTACCACAACACTATGGGAGTGTGTGTGCATTTAATGGGGAGAAAGGGGGGGGGGGGGGGAAGAGAGAAAGTACAGTTACGAGCCACCATTTATTTCCATTACGACAATTAAAGGTCTAAGGACCAGCCGTAGTGGTTTTCAAATTATGCAGCAAACCGAACGGAAGACTAATGCAATGTATCTGCAGAGGGGATTCCTCAGCAAACGCTGCCCTGTGCTCTTAAAAAGAAAACACATTCTCACACCCCCGGAGCTCTGTGCGAACATTCAACTCTTTTCAGCTTGAAAAGACGAGTAAAATTGCAACAAGATGCCAGTTTATTACGGCGTATGCAAAATTATATCCGAAATTATCATAATGATTTTTTTCTTAGGAAGACAATCTTCGTCATAGAAAAAATACAACATAGACGTGTGGCCTTAAACAGAATTCATTAAATTAATATGCTCCAAGCGTCAACCAAATCGGCAGACCAACATTTCACAAACAGGCCATTCTGATGTCAAAAGAGCACACTACCGGTGGCAATTACTATTGACATCTTGTTAATTGTAGCTGAATAATTAATATTTAGTGTCCTCAACAAGAGGAAGGTATAAAGGTGAGTCAAATATATGCGCCCCGGGCATTTCTGCCTCATTACAGTGAGGCCTGGAAACTACTGCAGCTCAAATCATGCATTCAAATTGACATTCATTTTTATTTTCTGATTCTGTCGAATGTTCACGATAACTCCTTGATTATGTGACATTCATGGCCAACAGAACTATCTCAAATTGAATTCAGAATATGAATAAATACAAAGAAATGATGCCTACCGTAAGAATTCATAATATGGGCTATAGCGTACAATTCTACATAAACATGTAAAAACACACACCTTTAAGATCTGTAAAATGGATAGGCCAACAATGTGCAAAATATCTGAATGCAGGTACATACAAACATACTGTAGTACACGGTTGTATAATTACGAGTCACAAATTAAAGTGAAAGAGCTTGACTGCCCTCTGCTGGACTGCTAAGGCATTCAATAGGTAAATCCAGATAATCCAGAAAAGTGTTTTTCATATTAAAACAAACAAGCAAAATGCTGTTCAATTTGAACACATCGGTAAGATATATGTAGTATTTTCCAAAACACCACCCAAGTAATTATTGTATGTGTACAAACACTCAAATTAATACAGCTTTTTCTTGAAAGCATAGTCCTGTAATACACTTCTGCATCATGTACAGATACATGCCTGCACATGAAACTGGATTCGGACTGGGCGGCTCTGTTTCAAATGTAAATTACCATGGTTGAACAGCATGACTAATGGTAAAACAAGCAAAACCCTGAAATTCCAAACACTATTTTTTTTTCCCCCTCCATGACTATAGCATAGTCATAATTATGTTGGACATGAAATAAACATCAACGAGGCGATATTTCAGTACGAGGTAAAAAACTGAAAACATAAACAATTGACACCAATGCCTACTTCATTTCCCTCTGAGAGTCATTATCTATTTTCTGCGTTGTAATAAACTGTAATGCGACATAAATTTATGCCTGGCACCTGCAATAATTTACGCTAAGAGAACACAGGAAATGCAGAGCTGCCAGACTCATTATATCATTAGCTATGCATTCACGGCATTCAATCAAGACGTATTTACAGCAGCTAACAATGACATCAAATTCAGAGTGGCTAATGAATTTCTATTAATTCCATGTACTATATAGAGGTGTAATTGGGAGAGTTTAAGTAGATCATTGAAGAGGTTATGTTGACAAATGCTCTCCTTTCAAAAGCCAGGAACAGGCGCCAGAAATTCCGTGGTAAGGCCATCTATGAGGCAACATCGCCACCCAGTGGATTAAATCAGTACTATACCTCAACTCCAGTGCTGCCCTTTTTTTGTCTTAACAACAGCAATTTTAATTTTCCACTGCGGTAAAAATTCTTCAGTGACGTGTAAATGATCCAGTCCGTGTGAGTAATGTTTCCTCCCAAATAGTCACTGTATTTAAGTCACACCATAACTGTGAAAACAAACCAAGGGGACAGCAATCGGATGGGGATTCAGTGGGATTTCAGTGAGGGAAACCCAGTGGGGTCCGAGCACTCACCGATGCCCGAGTTGGCCCCCGTGATGACCACCACCCTGTCCGAGAGGTCGCGACCCTGCAGGATCTCCAGAGCAGGGGTGTTGGCGTCGTAGCGTTTGGGCTTGTGCTGCACGTCCTCCACGGTGAACGCTTGCCGGGGGTCAAAGTACGTGGTCCGCTTGTTAATGTGACTGCAGGAGAGACAGAGACACGGGTGATTACTGATCTATTATAACAGACCTATGCAGTCCCCCACAGCTGCTCAGTAGGCAAAGGACCATGGTATGAGCACGGGCTGGTCCTACGGGCTAGACATTGCAGGCTGTAGGTCTGAGCCTAGCCTAGAGCAGTGGCCATTAAGGACTGGGGACACATTGTTGTTAGACATAAATTTCTTTGTCTGGCAAGTATGATGGTGGGTCTTCATCAGTAAACCAGCCAGGGTTCCTCAGTGTAGCACAACATGGGTTTATCTCTGTGATGAAACACTCGCAGGCTACCGGCAAGGCACTCCTCTACTCTGAGCACTAGCTGCCAAGACCAGGCTGGACCCTAAAACCAGACCCTTAAGAATTCAAAGGTTTAAAAAAAAAAAACTAATGGAGTAAAATGCACAGTACTGCATAATAAATGTGCCATGTGCCATGTGCCATAAATCCACAGAAAAGTACAGCTAATACACACTGGAATGTGGATACGCAGAATGCCCAGTAAAAGGGATAACAATAGAAGCAATGCTTCGCCTCACGCTGACGGTGTCAGCTCTCTTATGAAAGGGTTGTAGTTTGTGCTTTTTTCTCATCCCCGGCAGGCCAGATGAATGAAGAGGGACCTGCCATCACACAAACTGGCAGGACTCTAAATATACCGGAAGCATTATTTCTGTTAAATTAATTACACACTCAGCTACATAACATTTGCTGACCTGCAACATCCACAAGACATCTATATGCATTTACATACAAAATGCTTTTAGCTGAAACATGCATAGATCAGCAGGTGATTTAGGTTTTATTGAGAACACACAGTAAAAATGTAAACTGCTTCTGAATCAGTTTTTTTTAATACGTTAGTGACACCAGATTTAATACCTATACAGGCCTCTGCAGCCAACACGCTTGAATTTAAAAGGAAATGGTGACTCACTCAACATAGAAGACTTGGCCTTTGTCATCTGTTTCTTGTTCCCATCCATACGGTAAATCTGCAACAAAAAATTGAGCCCCATCCACTCAGTTATTAATAACTCAAAGTATTTTTTTTAATTTTTTTTTTTAAACAAGCTAATGTATACATTTTAAATCAACAACAGCACTTAATTATCATCTGCTATATCATTTGTTAAAAGCAAATTAGCCAATAAGGAGCTTATCTTTGCAGTTCTAAACTACCATTATTAAACTAAACTACTAGCCTATGTATCGCAGACACAGATTAAGCTTAGTCTCAGACTAAATATAGTTTTGTGTGGAGAATCTCCATTTGAAATTAAAATAAGTCTAGGACTGGGCTTAATCTGTGTCTGGAAAACTGGCCCATAAACTATTGCTGAAACAAGTGATATCATTAGTCCACTCATATACATATTCACAAGTTCAAGTCTGATTGGCAGCTCACTAAATGGTCACACTGCTGATTGGTTGAAATGTAAACGCCATGTTAATTATACAAGGTACATGGTCTCCAATGACCAACGCCAAAAAGGCAGAAAAATAACTTTGTTGCTTCCAGGGGGAAGAAATGAAATCAACTGAATAATATAGGCTTAAAATCACACCATTAGTCTCACTTGGTTCTTTACAGTACATTTGTTCAGAACAATGTTGATCAGTTGGACAGAGCAAAGCAAAGATTAAATGTGAGATGTATAATGACAAAAAAAGAACCAAAAAACCCATAGAAAATACACACATCCGATGGATTTGTTTGAACAGACGGTTTTGGTGAATGGTGGTTAAAACAGCCAAGCAGGTCAAGCACACCACCAGCTGCAGGCCCTGAGGTGTCTACAGTGTGTCATCGACAAGGACAGGCCCGATGGTTCCAGGCAGGTACCGAATGCAGCACCACACCACTGAGGCACAGAATTTCTGTGCTCACAGGTGAAATTGTGGACAAAGACAGAACTGGTTCCCTTGCGTGGATTACATTTGGGTTACATTTGATTTGGAAAACAACATGTCAGACGATACAGAAGGAGACACAGGACCATCAGAACCTTGTATTGCATAGTGTTATCACCTCTATCTCCCCCTACCTGGAATTATCCAGACTGATTAACAGAGCACTCTCAAAATGAATTTCTGCTACTCCTCTACAAGACCAACTCTCAAGGTAGTAACCACCAAACCAAACTGTGTTGAAGGCTACATCTTGCATGCCACATATTAATTTTATTTTACAGTAAAAATTTGAAAGACATTCCAAACACTTGTAATTGTCTTGAAATTAAAACGTAACCAGAGGTACAGCTATCAAGGAATGTAGCTACATTTTCCCATGAAATAGCTAAGTATTCTGAAATGTAATAATATTCTGAAATTTAAAAAGTGTCTATGGTGTGATACTGAATGATACCCTACAACGTTCAACTAAGGAAAAACACAATTTAGTCATGAACAACAGCTTAGTCATTTGCTCCCATAAAATGTCATAGTAATTTGAAATGTTCATTCATAAATCTACTGTCACTCTGCTCTAACTTAATAGTTAAATAGTTAAATTTGATCTATAAATAAAATTCTATATCAGTCAATTCACAAATCTAAACAAACTTTCATGAACAGGTTCCCTCAAATAGGCTACATTAGGAAGCCATTTATAATATCAGCTCATTCACGTGTTTTAACACATTATAATCTCAAACCCAGGATTACAGACAAAACAAGTGCCAGATCTGAGTGCAGAGATGTGCCCAACAGCCATGTCCAATCCCAAATGTGCACGAGCTGACTTTGACAAGGAGTCCTACCGGGCCACAGCTGGCCATAGCATCACACAGTGTATAATAGCTCAGACAATTTACAGGTATAATAACTTCAGTTAGTAGGAAATTCTTTGCCTTATTGTGCAATAGTAACTCCTCTGGGGTAAAAGTCTTCAAAATTACACAGACTATTTTTACAATAAGGTCCATTTGGCAGCAGTGCCTCAATAGCACAGCATCAAAATAACAATTCAATTGGACAAAATGATCAGCACCAGTTTATCTTTAAATTTCTCCTCCAACATTGCTGAAACTTTTGTGTAACTTACTATTAATCACAAGTTAGGTCCTGTGTACACAGATATGTTTCATTATTTATAACGGTTTTAATGATTTTCAAATACAGGAGTCAAATACAGGAAAAACTGTGCCTTGTCCCAAATCCTCTAAAATGTAAAGCACCTTGTCACTTTTCAATACATTAATATAACTGACATCACTCAAATCCAATTTAAAGACTTTTACAACCAATCACTGAAAATGAAACCCCACCAAAGTTTTTAATTTGCACTGCAGAATCACCAAATCCAAAGCTGCCATCAGTTTTCAAACTTAAAATTCCACACTAAACTAAGTTTTCAGATGACGGATTAACATATGTGAGTATATAGCATGTTGTTGTCAATGTCTGTTTATATTTTCTGAAATTATAGGCCACTAACATACAGTTCAATGACATAATCAACATCAGTCATTGAACTGTAGGAAAAATACAATTTTATGCCATATTTAATAGATAATATTTCCTATGCTGGTGTGCTCTGACAGGTATGAAATACACATTTTTACTTTCTAGAGAACAGTTAGCAAAAGACATCAACAAGACCAACCTCCAGCACAACGTCGCTTTTTCCCGGTCTTTGGATGTTCCCACTGCGTCTTCATCTCATCGTGGCTAAAAGCAGAACATATTTACTGTGTACATTAAATAGTACATTGTTTCTGTATCTGTAAAATTTATCTTTGACGTTTGAAACAAGGAAGTCACTGACTGCTGATTAGCTAGCTATATAGTTAGCTACTTAACTATATTTAAAATAATTCCACAACTGACTATTTTACTTGGGGGCTGTCCCACTGAAAGACAAACTACTCCATACACCAAGCATCATATTGACCAGGAAAGTGGTCGCTTACTTTGCATAGTAAACCCATCCATCCTTTGTAGTTCTCTCTTCCCAGCCGGGAGGTAATTCGTCTTCACTATCGGTATCATCCAAACCTGCATATTTTAGTGCTGCCATGGAGCTTTACTGTTGGAACCAATATATATTTGTATAAAATTAGGATTAACAACAGTTCCGATCATACACCTGCACTACACTGAACTCGAGATTCACGTTGCACTAGTGTTTTTATCCAGCAGTTCCGGAATCTAAACATGACGTTTCACCGGTAACTGCGCAAGGCTTTCTGGGAAATGCAGTCATACAAATTAACGCGATTGAAGTAATGCGTTTTTCTCGATTGGAAGCTGTTTTTGTAACCTTAATGATAGCTGTGATATTGCTGAGGTTACAGGAGAGGGGAAATAATGATTGCGGAACAGATATTGTATACAGCCTCTATCTAAATCAATCTCTTGAAATGGTATTTTTAATAATGTAATACACTTGCGTTGTTCCGTTTCTTTTCACTAGAGGGCAGTGGTTTCAATTTTGCAAATCGTGTTAAAATTTAACTGCGGGTGTATCGTGTGTTGGAAAGATACGCGTCTTGTCAAGAGTGATATGTGTTTCTGTATAGTGCCTCAGAATTTCAAATAGATTACACAACTTTAAATGGGTGATAATATTCTGGACAAAGTTAATGCAGGTTCAACAATTCCCTAGATTTAAAATAAATCTCTCAAAGATGAGATGTTTAGGATACCACGAATATCCTACTGTAATATGTTTTATATTAGCTTACTTACTGAAATTATTACTGAAGTTATTCACCTTGGCTAAGTGAACATTCAGGGATGTATTCTTCCATCACCCAAGTTGCACCATTAGCTTTAAGATCAAAGCCTCTCCTTTGACAGACTAGCAAGCTTCTTTTGTAACATCAAACATCTAAATAAACCCAGCCAGGCAGAGGCATTACATCTAAAACAAATTTTACATTTTATTAAATTTTTTAAAATATATCAAATTTTTAAAAAAATGCTAAACAAAAAAAAAACATCAACAGTAGTTTCGAGAGTAGGCAAAAGATATTCATATTGCCATTAAGTCTGAATTCAACATTAGAATACAACAGCATCAATACAAGGGTCTTGTCAGATTTTTTTTTTTTTTTTTTTTACTTTCTGATGGTACACTCAGACTAAAACTCTACCAACAATGTACAGCTCACACATCTGACAGTTTTAAACAACAGCTCTCTCGTATTTCCTTCTGATAATCATTCCTGGAACACTGACATCATTACATTCTTAGAACATGGGCTAAACCACCAATCTGTTGATTTAGTGACTTTGCTGACCTTAATTTAGCATCACATCATCTGACCTTCTACAGTTATCTGTTAATGCTACTACTAAAACCATTCCAATTAACCCGAAAATCAAATTTAACATTAATGTTCAATGTAACCATTTATTCAAAAAGCTTAAACCATTGGGCAGAAGGCATGCATGGCTGTCACTGGAGCTGATCCTCTTTTCATCATCAGTTTCCAGTCTATTTTACAGTCCATGTTAAAGAAAGCCTTATATATTGCCATCAAATTCAGATTCCAATTTCACATGATATAATGTTCAAGTTATTGTGAATATGATGAACCTAGTGTAATTAAAATTGTATTCATATTACAGTTTCAATCAATGTCTTTTGCCAATGTTTGAAGTCTCTAGAGTGTTTGCTTTATTTCAAGCATGGTAACGTGTGATGTACATCAGAGCCTTCTGTGTTCTTTTATGTTGTGTTAGAGACAAGGCCGGTGGGTGATTTGTGATGCTGAAAAATGATTGCGTCGGACTTTGCTAATAATTAATTAATTAATTAGTTAATTTTCTCTTCCACCTCATCATCTGCATAAATATACCATTAACAGACTTCTATCTTTTCCACACAAAAAAAGCTGTTTCTCTGATTTCTCTTTCAGCAAAGTTACTTACCTGAAGTCCTGTCTCTGTCTCATCATTGACGAATCATCAAAAATTCCGACTACACAAGCATTATTGGCTGTTACCTACTTGCTTCAAAGGCATGTGCAGTGAATAGGTCAATAGGGTAATAAGGCAGGAAAGAACATGATACATCATCAGTATTGGCAGGGCTTGGTCCATTGATAGGTAACGGGCACAGACAGGTACCATGGGCAGAGAAGGTATGCACCGACATGAACAGTCCTTTTAGAAATTCCAGCCCTTTGTATACATAGTCTCCCCATTTTATGGGAGCAAAAGTAATTGGACAGATTAACATAATCTGAAATAAAGCCATCATATTTAGTACTAGTCCTTTCCCTGGTGATGCTCTGTCAGGCCTGTATTGCAGCCATCTTCAGTTCCTGTTTGTTTATGGGGTGCTTTGCCTTCAGTCTTGTCTTCGGCAAGAGAAACGCGCGAACAATGGGATTTCAGCATGAGTGATTGACTTGGCTGTTCAAGAATATTCTACTTTTTGACCCTGAAAACTCCTTACTTTAGTAGCATGATTGGGGTCATTGTCCTGCTGCACGGCGAAGTGGCGCCCAATGAATTTTGAGGCATGTGAGCAGAATTCATCCTGCTGCTGGCATCTGCAATCACATCATCAATGAAGTCAAGCGAGCCATTTTCAGTGATAGCCATACCTACCCAGACCATGTTTCACAGATGAGCGCAGGTGGGGGGTCTTCGGGGTCATGAGCAGGTCCTTTCTTTCTCCACACTTTCTTCTTTCTACCACTTTGGTACAGGTTAATATTTGCCTAAGGGAGCTGTATGAATTGGAATGCTGACTGCGAGCCAGGCCTTACGCCCACCATCAGTCTGCAACCTCACTAATGCTCTTGTGGCTGAATGGAAGCAAATCCCCTGCAGCCATGTTCCAAATCTACTGGAAAGCCTTCCCAGAAGAGTGGAGGCTGTTACAGTAAGCAAAGAGGGGTCCAACTATATATTAATGCCCATGGTTTTGGAATGAGATGTTCAACAGGTACATATGGGTGTGATGTTCAGGTAATGATGCCTTGTATTTTAATGACATTACATTGCGTACTGCAGTCAATGCTGTAGACCTTTGCTCTGATGTGTATTATTCATCATCTATGGTACTGTGTGAAGAACAATGCAGTCTGTGTTCTTTACTGCATTCTGTATGTGGCACTGGGTGGTTTCCAGCAAATTCCATCTGTCTTCATCATCCTTTCCTGTCCATCTTCTGACCTGTTTCCTGGCCTTGGGAGTTACTCACTCCCACTGTTTATTTTCCTGTTTTCTACAGTATTTTACTGAGATCTGAAAAAGAGGACCAAAAAAAACATCACCTTTGAAGCAAAGGGTTTCAATTGTGTGGTGTATGTATGCGTTGGACGTAAGCAGCTGTTGGATTAATGTTTCGTTTGTTTCCCTGTGGATGTGGTAAAAGTCTTGTGGCCCTACCTTTACATCTTCACACAGTAACATGACACACAAGCTGGCTGTTCTGGTGTAGTATCTGGCTTGCTTCCTGTGGGCGAAGTGCAGGAGACAATGTCTAAAGGGGGAAAAAATCCCTTCTCGTTCCCTCTGCTCTGAGGAAGTCATTGGTTACAGTAATGAACACACATTGCTCTTTGGGAAATACTGGCTCTAGAGTGTGGTGACAGAATACAAGTCATGCAAATTTTAAGTATGGAAGACTGGAATAAGAACAGAATGAGTAGCATATGTATGATTTGATAGTGCCTCACAGAAATAGGGAAGACAAGTGGCAAAATAATAACATATAATCAAAGCCACAACCTGTATCGTGATTCAACCAAAATCATGCATCATCTTCAAACAACAAGCAAGGTTAGCAGTACAGCATAATGGTTAGGGAAGAGGACTTACAATTCTGAGATTGCAGGTTTGATTCTTAGGTGGGCAAATGCAATTGTAAAGTTGATAGTCAATAGTGCACATGCAATGCATAATTTCTTTATTTAAATATTCTAAATATACATAACAGTAAGAACATGGTTCACAAGACCTAGTTATTGAAACAATCTCAATGCTAACAGTTTTACATAGCAGTCTCTGGTTTTTATTATTATTTTGAGTCTATATCCAGGTAAAACTGTGACGGTCCGGGTAGGGGGGACCCAAACGCAGAGGGAAAAAAAACACAAACTCAAAAGGGAAAATTAACAAAGACTTTACTAACACAAGGTGAACAAACAAGGAACAGACAAGGCCACAATGGGCTAAAACACAAACTCAAAAAATAATCTAATGAAACAGAAAACAGGAACTCAAAACCACAGACAGGGCAGAACACGGGAAGGCAGAGCACAAGGGAAGGACAAAAACACAAGTCAGGAACAAAATACAGGCAGGTGAAACACAAACTCAAAAAATAATCTAACGAAACAGAAAACAACAAGAACTCAAAAACACAGGCGGGGCAGAACACGGGAAGGCAGAGCACAAGGGAAGGACAAAAACACAAGTCAGGAACAAAATACAGGCAGGTGAAACACAAACTCAAAAAATAATCTAACGAAACAGAAAACAACAAGAACTCAAAAACACAGGCGGGGCAGAACACGGGAAGGCAGAGCACAAGGGAACAAGCAGGTACATACAGTCGGGAAACAAACACAAGCAGGCAGGTACATGTATGTCAGGTAACAAACACAAGGCAGAACACACGCAAGGAACCAGCACCCGAGTCAAGGGAACAGAGAACTTAAATAGACAAGGGGTAACAAGACACAGGTGAACTCAAAAAACAATCAAACCAGAAGGAGGGGATAACAAGACACAGGTGGGAACCATGATGGGATAACGAGACAATTGAAACAATCATACAATTAACAGGAGGGGAGCAGGACACAAAACAGAAGTGCCGCCATCTGGCGGCCCAACAAGGGAAACACAGACAGGAACACAGGACCATGACAGTACCCCCCCCCCAAGGGACGGCTCCTGACGTCCCAGGAGGCCGACCCGGGGAGGGAGTCAACAGAGGGTGGGGCTGGAGACCGGATTCAGGACTGGACAAGACAAGAACAGGGACAGAACACAGGAACAAGACTCTGGACCGGACTCTGACGAGGGAACAGGACTCAGACAGGAACAGGGACTGGACACAGAACTGGGGCAGGAACAGGACAGGAACGGAACAAGACAAGACTCGGGGCTGGACTGGACACGGAACGGAACGAAGACAAGACTCGGGGCTGGACTGGACAGGAACGGAACAAGACAAGACTCGGGGCTGGAGTGGACAGGAAGGGATCTCGGGGCTGGAGAGGGACTCGGGGCTGGAGAGGGACTCGGGGCTGGAACAGGACTCGACGGAACAGGACTGGACAGGAACAGGACTGGACACAGGACTCAGGGCAGAAACAGGACTGGACAGGAACAGGACGGGACTCAGGACTAGAACGGGACGCAGGACTCGGGACTGGACTCAGACGGGGGAGCAGGACTCGGGACTGGGCAGGACCCGGGCAACACGGGGAGACTCAGGGCTGGGCAGAACCCGGGCGACACGGGGAAATTCAGGGTCCGCACATCGGGCGACACGGGGGAGACTCAGGGCCCGCACATCGGGCGACACGGGGGAGACTCAGGGCCCGCACATCGGGCGACACGGGGAAATTCAGGGCTGGCCCGCACTCGGGCGACACGGGGGAAACTCAGGGCCCGCACATCGGGCGACCGGGGGAAACTCAGGGCCCGCACATCGGGCGACTCGGGGGAAACTCAGGGCCCGCACATCGGGCGACTCGGGGGAAACTCAGGGCCCGCACATCGGGCGACTCGGGGGAAACTCAGGGCCCGCACATCGGGCGACTCGGGGGAAACTCAGGGCCCGCACATCGGGCGACTCGGGGGAAACCAGGGCCCGCACATCGGGCGACTCGGGCGAAAATCAGGGCCCCGTACTCGGGCGACAGGGGGACTCAGGAAACCAGGGGGAACTCAGGAAACCAGGGGGGACTTGGACAGGGGCAAGGCAGACATACAGGACTGGACTGGGGCGAGGTGGACACAGGACAGCAACGAGACGGGGCACGACAACACTGGACTGGGTTGGACAAGACTGAGGGGGAAACAGACTGCCAGATACTGGCACAATAGGGAGACCTAAAAAGACAGACACAGGGACAAGCAGGCGGGGAGGCACACGGCGACACCGATGGACACACAAAGGGACAGGCAGACAGGGAAGGCGAGGGGGGAACCCAACAACTGACATAGGGACTGACACACAGGCAAACAAGACAAAACACACGCGGACTGGCACACAGACAGACAGGCAGACAGGCGGGCAAACACGTTGGCCGATGGGCTGACGGCCTGGGGGGCAGACAAACTGGCCAACAAACTGGCTGACACACATACGGGTAGACTAACAGACAAACAGGCGGGCAGACAATTAGACAGGGGGGCCGGGGAACACACGGACACACGGTTGGGAGGACAGACACCAAAGGGAGAATGGACACCAGGGGGAGCGACGAGACCGGGGGAGGGACGACCACTGGGGGGAGCGACGAGACCGGGGGAGGGACGACCACTGGGGGGAGCACGGACACCGGGGGAGTGACGACCACTCGGGGGAGCGACGACACCAGGGGAAGGACGAACCTGGAGGACGGGGGAACACTAGAGGGAAAACGGACACTGGGGGGGTGAGAACACTAGGGGAAGCACGAACGCCAGGGGGAGCACGAACGCCAGGGGGAGCACGAACGCCAGGGGGAGCACGAAGCAGGGGGCAAGGTGTGGACACTAGGGAGGAGCGAGAACACTAGGGAAAGAACGGACACTGGGGGGCGCGAGAACACTAGGGGGAGCACGAACGCCAGGGGGAGCACGAACGCCAGGGGCAAGGTGTGGACACTAGGGAGAGCAAGAACACTAGGGGAAGAACGGACACTGGGGGGCGCGAGAACACTAGGGGAGACGCCTAGGAACGCGCAGGGGGAGCACAAACGCAGGGACACAAACGCCAGGGGGAGCACAAACGCCAGGGGGAGCACAAACGCCAGGGGGAGCACAAACGCCAGGGGGAGCACGAACGCAGGGGGGCACGAACGCCAGGGGGAGCATGAACGCCAGGGGGAGCATGAACGCCAGGGGAGCACGAACGCTAGGGGGCAAGGCAGGTGGCTAGCCTGCGGGCGGCACAGAGCAGTCTGCGGCGGCCCTGCGGGACAACAGAAGGGACCGTTGTCCTCTCCGGGGCTCTGGACGGCTCGGAAGCCTCTCCGGAGCTCTGGACGGCTCCGGAAGCCTCTCGGAGCTCTGGACGGCTCCGGAGGCCCCCCGGGACTCGAGGCAGCTGCGGAGGCCCCCTGGGGCTTGAGGCGGCTCCGGAGGCCCCCCGGGGCTCGAGGCACAAGTAAAGCCCGAAACTTGGGTGTAGCAGGCGGCCTCCGCGGAAGGGTCAGAGCAGGCGGGACCTCCGGGGCTGGAGGCGGCTCTGGGGGCCTCTCGGGGCTGGAGGCGGCTCTGGGGGCCTCTCCGGGGCTCGAGGCGGCTCTGGGGGCCTCTCCGGGGCTCGAGGCGGTCTGGGGGCCTCTCCGGGGCTCGAGGCGGCTCTGGGGGCCTCTCCGGGGCTCGAGGCGGCTCTGGGGGCCTCTCCGGGGCTCGAGGCGGCTCTGGGGGCCTCTCCGAGGCTCGAGGCGGCTCTGGGGGCCTCTCCGGAGCTCGAGGCGGGTCTGGGGGCCTCTCCGGAGCTCGAGGCGGGTCTGGGGGCCTCTCCGGGGCTCGAGGCGGATCTGGGAGCCTCTCCGGGGCTCGAGGCGGATCTGGGAGCCTCTCCGGGGCTCCAGGCTGATCTGGGGGCCGCTCCGGGACTTGAGGCAGAGCAGGCCGTGAAGGCCGCTTCGGGACTTGAGACAGAGCAGGCCGTGAAGGCCGCTCCGGGACTTGAGGCAGAGCAGGCCGTGAAGGCCGCTCCGGGACTTGAGGCAGAGCAGGCCGTGAAGGCCGCTCCGGGACTTGAGGCAGAGCAGGCCGTGAAGGCCGCTCCGGGACTTGAGGCAGAGCAGGCCGTGAAGGCCGCTCCGGGACTTGAGGCAGAGCAGGCCGTGAAGGCCGCTCCGGGACTTGAGGCAGAGCAGGCCGTGAGGGCCGCTCCGGGACTTGAGGCAGAGCAGGCCGTGAGGGCCGCTCCGGGACTTGAGGCAGAGCAGGCCGTGAAGGCCGCTCCGGGACTTGAGGCAGAGCAGGCCGTGAAGGCCCCTCCGGGACTTGGAGCAGAGCAGGCCGTGAAGGCCCTTCCTGGACTTGGGGTGGAGCAGGCCGAGGGCCCTGCCGACTGGGCTGGGCAGGGGACAGGAGCACAGACCACAGCCGTAGGGAACCAGGCTGGGCAGCTGGACGGGACCGGCGGGACCCCCGCGGGCCGGGCCCTGGAAAGATCGCCAGTCGAGTCCCTTCGAATGACGCAGGGCCGGGAACCGCTGGCTGGGCAGCTGGAGGTCTGGCCGACCGGGAGGCAGCCCGACCACGGCGCCTCCGTGACCGCCCACCCCGGGCACTGGGAAGCTCAAGGGCGAGGGACTCCCAGTCGCTGGGTGGCGAGTCCTCCGGGTCACTCCACCACCCCGGTGGCATGATAAACAAACACAAAAAAAAAAAAAAAAAAAAAAAAAAAAAAAAAAAAAAAAAAACACCTCTGCTGGGTCCCACACTGGCTGGTTCCTTCTGTGACGGTCCGGGTAGGGGGGACCCAAACGCAGAGGGAAAAAAAACACAAACTCAAAAGGGAAAATTAACAAAGACTTTACTAACACAAGGTGAACAAACAAGGAACAGACAAGGCCACAATGGGCTAAAACACAAACTCAAAAAATAATCTAATGAAACAGAAAACAGGAACTCAAAACCACAGACAGGGCAGAACACGGGAAGGCAGAGCACAAGGGAAGGACAAAAACACAAGTCAGGAACAAAATACAGGCAGGTGAAACACAAACTCAAAAAATAATCTAACGAAACAGAAAACAACAAGAACTCAAAAACACAGGCGGGGCAGAACACGGGAAGGCAGAGCACAAGGGAACAAGCAGGTACATACAGTCGGGAAACAAACACAAGCAGGCAGGTACATGTATGTCAGGTAACAAACACAAGGCAGAACACACGCAAGGAACCAGCACCCGAGTCAAGGGAACAGAGAACTTAAATAGACAAGGGGTAACAAGACACAGGTGAACTCAAAAAACAATCAAACCAAAAGGAGGGGATAACAAGACACAGGTGGGAACCATGATGGGATAACGAGACAATTGAAACAATCATACAATTAACAGGAGGGGAGCAGGACACAAAACAGAAGTGCCGCCATCTGGCGGCCCAACAAGGGAAACACAGACAGGAACACAGGACCATGACAAAAACTAATTCAAACCACACAAAATTCACACAGTATATCATTTCACTGGACACAGCCGATCTACGTACTTCAGACACCTAAATCTTGAAATGCTGTTGGAGTCAAGAATACAAACTACTATCTAAACCTTGCTTCAGATACATGGGACGGTTTGTGGTTAGCCACACACGGCTAACAGGGACAGAGAAATCCCTAATCTCTTTATCTTTTCAGTGCACATGCTTTACATGTCTATGCATAAGAACACGTCAACATATTCGGGTGAAAAAAGTGTTTTCACACTTGATAGTGTGCAAATAGACACAAAATGGATGTTACACATCTATGTTACTGTCGTTTAAATTACAAGTGTACTACACTGAGCAATAACTTTTTATTAATAAACTTTTTTTGAAAACAGGTGCAAGCAGAAGCTGGATTTACTCAATAAAACTCAATTAAACAAAAACAAACTTGACTGGGATGTTAATTTCTTTTCCTTCTGATGTACATATTGGTATTTATGTTATTATATAGCAATAACTGTATAATAACAAGGAGCTATATGTAATGGATACACTCAGAGTACAGATAGTTGAGTGATGTGACTTCACAGGAAGGAAGATGAATAAAATCTACTTTTAAAGTCAATAGCTTCTTGGAACTTCTCTTTTCATAGATAATTATAGTCTCTGTGTAATGGAAGAATGCTATATGACACGGATTACATGATTTCAAATAAATGTTGAATTACCATGTCAGACTCCATTATATATATCCATTACATACAAAAATAATACATTGCGTCAGATGTATCCTGTTAAGGTACTACTGTCACAATAACCCTTCCTGATTTCCTCTATTGTTGCATATTTGTAAAACTGAATGGTTTCAGAGTTTTAAACAAAATATAACATTAGACAAAGGGAACCTGAGTAAACACAAAACACCCATATCAACCATGTGAAAAAGTAATTTATTAAACTTAATAAGTGATTGCACCACGTTTACAGTAGCAGCAATGACTGCAACCAAATGCTTCATATAATTTGATATCAGAATTGTTTTAATTCCGACAAATTGGAAGGCTTATAAAACAGTTAAGCATGAACTGCTCATTTCAGGTCCTGCCACAGAATTTCTATTGGGTTCAAGTCAGGACTTTGACTAGGCCACTCCTAAACTTTAACTTTGTTTCTTCTTCTCATTCAGATGGGGACTTGTTTTTTTTTTTTTTTTTTTTTTTACCATTGTCTTGCTGCATAACCCAATTATGCTTCACAGACAAATGACCATTCTCCTTAAGAATTTCCTGGTACAGAGCAGAATTCAGGGTTCCTTCAATAATGCCAAGTCGTACAGGTCCCAAGGCAGCAAAGCACCTCCACACCATCACATAACAACCACCATGTTTGACTTTTAGTATAATGCCCTCACTTTGAAACGCTTTACGACAAACATAATGGGACTTGTGTCATCCATAAATGTCCATTTTTGACTAATCTGTCCATAGAGCATTATCCCAAAAGGCTTGGGGATCATCCAGGTCCTTTATTTTTTATAAATACAAGCCCTGATGTTTCTCTTAGTTAGCAGAGTTTTCCACCTTGCTACTCACCAACGGATCCCATTTTTTCCCAGTCTTTTCTTATTGCAGAGTCATGAACACTGACCTTAACAGAGCCTAGAGAGGTCTGCAGTTCTTTGGATGTTCTTCTGGGATCATTTGTGACTTCTTGGTTGAGTTGTTGGAGCTGAAGAGAAGAAATCGCATTCACAAAATCAATAAAATAAAGGAAAGAAAAAGGAACCAGGTTGACGGTAATGATTTGTTGAATTGTAAGATTTCCAACACTTCAAGTTCATGAATCACAACTGGTTATAATTTTGTGGCTGTGCCACCTTCAAGTAGCAAAAATGGTTTTGTGGTGCATTCACATCAGCAATATGTAATTCAAATATAAATAAGTGGTGTGCACTTAAAGATGAACTTATTGACACGGAGAAGTGAAATATGAAGGTATTTTTGGGGTGAAATTTTTGTTTATTAAACTGTGCAATTCAAAGGCTATATGGTCAATCATAATAATGAATTGTCTTACAACTTGTAAACAATATTACAGAGGGTGTGATACAACTCAACCACATTTAGCATAGGCCACATGTGTGAGTAATTTCTTCTGATCATTTCCGATATTTATGAAAATCTAACTTTACCTTAAAATGCTATAGCGGTACATGAATGAAATTGCAGACCTACATATAGTTTTGTTAGAGGATTGACAAATGTGGCTTCCTTTAAAATGTTGTCAGTGGCAGACCAGGATGATGTTTAGTGGTGCATCTGTTGCGAAGGTGTGCCAAATAAACTAGGAACTTTGATTTCAAAATAAATAAATAAAGATACAGTGTTATCCAAACATGATCCAAACAATCAACAGTTCAGACCATAACAAATCAGAGCACAGCTTAGGCTGCACCTTGTGGTGTCGCACTATAGCCATGACCGTGGAAACAACACGAGACAATGTCTACAATGTATGGGAGAGACAAACAGATGAACCGGCAGACAATTTCCAGTAAACCCGTTCGTGGTGCGTAAACAGCACCGCCCAATTTCCCCCTACTTGTTTGTTCTAAATGAAGTGCGATCTATCGAGCCGGGCTCGATTGACGCTGTCTGCTGATCTGCTACTGCGGCTGGCTCAGAATAACAAGGCAGTTTGCTAATACCGTCTATTGGTAGGCTACTTTCTCACAGATACCTCGCCGAGTGAGCTCCGAACGCCAGCAAGACAGGCAAGCATACAGTACAGCGCAAGTTCCGCAAGACAGCATGGCTTCAGCAGACTTTTACGAGGTATTGTAAAACCTTGGCAAGTGTTATACTTTTTTTAGACGGTAAATGATGGAATTCTGAAATAAAGGTAGGTCACCGTGTGTAGAACACACAGCAGCATAGGCTCTTTAACACCCCAAAAAAACTATGGAACCTTAAGCAATATGAAGACGACCCTTTTCGGGTTTTCCCCTTTTTCTATCTTCAGATACTTTGAATTCGGCTTATATTAAACAGGCCCAGGCAGAATATGAAGACATACACACACACTCTATCAATCAGTCTTAAAAGTCGTAGTAAAGAGGAAACATGACATATGGATACAACAGAGATACAACATAGAGCATACCAAAGACGAGGTGATTTCAGCGTTGAACAAGCCAGAATATGTTTATGCTTCTTAATTTTTCGTGGTGTTTTTTCCTGCACATTCGATGTATTTGCTTTAATATTATTTGTATGTTTTTATTGCATATGCTTGACGTTGCATGTTTGGAAGACAGTTTCTGATTAAAAGTTGGCTTGTTGATTGGTAGTCATTTCGCCCTGCGCAGTTTCCGTCGTTATGATGCAAGGTTCACTTTAACTGAGTACATGTCCGCGTGCTTTTGAATACTGCTGGTTGGAAGATGCTTTATGACGCACAGTACTTACTTTAATTCTGACCTGTAAGAATGATGTCCTGGTGACAATATGTTCGGCGTTTCTTGTATACTGGGTTGAAACACCCACTGTACTCAGCCAACATAGCTTGGAAATGGGTTAACTTAAAACCCATTTCCAAGATATAGGCTATCACTTACAACTTCACAACCAATTCAAGACACTACTCTGTCAGGCAGCACAAATTAAAATTTTAAATTGTTAATGCCAGGGCATGAAGTGAAACAGTTCCTGTTCCTGACGTGAGGTATCCTGTTTGGTTTGTATGAACGTCTGTGGTCTTTAATTCAAGTTGAGAGGAAAACATAGGCTATTTCATGGTGCACCATCTGGGCAACATGATGGTGTGCCATTGTTGTGAATAGCCTGTATCCTGTTTGGTTTGTATGAACGTCTGTGGTCTTTAATTCAAGTTGAGAGGAAAACATAGGCTATTTCATGGTGCACCATCTGGGCAACATGATGGTGTGCCATTGTTGTGAATATCCTGATTGTTTTACAATATATTGCACTTTTTTTTGTTTTTATTACTGTGTTTATTGTAAGCATTGCATTAACATGGTTTACAATAATTCATAAATGGCACACTAGTCTTCCTCCAACTACCCAATTTTTCTTTACATTATCTAATGTCAGAAATGCAGGTGCCGGATATACAAGAAAATAAAGTTGTCAAATTAAAATGCCATTGCTGTTTTTATGACCAATGTTATTGGCTCTACACCAGAAATCATAATCAAGCCTAGAATTCAAAGCCTTCACTTATGGTGAATCACTGGAACCCACATTAGCCTGGATCCATTAAAGATCAAGTTGTCTTCATAGAGAATGTTATTCAGTCACAAAATAAAGGAAGAGGAGTCCAAGATCGTATTAGAGAGGATTTTTCAGTGAGCACTGCCCAGTCATCTCAAAGTAATTGTGTGATGTTTTCCACTGGCTAACACAATACACTTGGGAGAACCATATTTAAACCCCTCTAAAGTATTAGCATTCCTGAATTCTGATGTAGACCCATGATTCATCAGAACAAGAACAAGGAGTCATCTTTTCTTTTTCAAAAGAAGCAGCATCAAGCACTGTATGGAGTGTTTATGCCACAAAAGCACATGGAACTATTTTCCAGTAGGTTCATAATTTGTGCTACGTAACAATGGGTATTGTGCAGTCAGGACATTGCTTTTACGGAACCAAGGTTTCCCAATCTGTGGAAAGATCCTTTTACTCAAGAATGCTTTGAAGAGTCTGCTAGACTTCTGTTACAGAAATTCAGTACACACCAATTATTGGCAAGCACTTAGCACTTCTTTTCTAGGGAGTGGGGGCGGCAACAGGTGGGTAGTTGCCGAGTTACTGAAGTGTTACTGACTAATGTTTAATTGACAAACGAATGTTTAATTTGCTGACTAATGTTTAATTGACTAGCTATCTGCAAATAATATGTTTTACAACCAGTGTCATTATTTTCAGTGAACTTCATTGATTACAATTTTGGATTTTTGCAGTTAAATTCAATACGTATTCACCAGTCGCTCAGGGGTATTTATGTCCACTGTGAAAATAAACTCGCCAGTTCCCACTTTATGTTCCTAATAACAGAAAACCAATGTGACAAGACAGAAAGAAATAAAATTCACATTGAAATAAAAGAGAAACATGTACATTTAGGAAATAAATACTCACTGATTATTAAACAATTTTGATTATTAAATAGTTTAAAGTAAATACAATAAGACTGCAAAACCCTTAAATTAATCAAATGCAGGGATGAGCATTGCAAAAGTTACAAAAATGAATGGTTTGTTTGGTAAAGCAATGCTGAATGGCTGAACTCCAAATAAATCAATAAGGGCTTAAAATGGGTCAGTAAATATTGGCAGAGTTTTAAATCTGTGAGGTTAGCCCATCATAAAAACCTAAGCAATGTCAGACTATGATGAGCGCATGGGGAAGAATAGTATACTAGTTTCAATGCTGCCATCCCATTTATCCTGCGAAAGCTCTTCACTAAGCTTGGTGTTTTTTCGATTCTTAAGGTCATATGGGAGGTTATTCATGACTTCAAACCTCCAAATGATGTTTAATTTGCATTCAGTTGCGATTACTGAACCAAATCTATTCTGCTTCTTTGAGGAATATATAGGAAGGACATAATGCCTAATTTGTAGGAATAAAATTAAATTATTATTTGGTAGATTGTGTTTTGTGACAATTGGAGAAATATCCAAATTTATTTTAAGAAATAAATCTGTTGCAGCCTTTATTGTGCTAACAGTGAACATTGGGGTGGGGGTACTGTTTTTTATTTATCAGATTAGGTTCATGTCATTTTTAAAATTTAGTTTTATTTCTCATAACAGAAGGCCCCATTTAAAATATATATTGCCAGGAAGCATTTGCCCCCTTCCTGATTTCCTCTATTAATTCATATTTGTTACATTGAATGGTTCATTCTTGAAAACCTATCAATTGAATTAAAGCAGTTCTGCAAAGAAGGATGGGATAAAATTCCTCCCCAGCGATATGAAATACTGATATTACATTATAGAAAGCGTTTGGTTTAAGTTATTGCTGCTCAAGGTGGTGCAACCAGTAAAAGTTTGCGGGAGCAATTACTTCTTCACATGATATTGATACGATGTTGATATCCTTTTCAGGTTTGCCAGAAAAATTGTTTGCTTTGCATCGCAACATTTATAACTTCCTTTGAGAATTAAATGACTTGAATAGCTATTGAGGCAGCTATTGAGGTTAGGAATGTCAGTGATTCTTAGCCGTTGAGATTTTGTTTGTCAAAAACTGGAGTCACAATTAATTTTGCTGACGCTCTCTTTTCTTCAAATCTCTGCGACAGGTGGAGAAAATAGTGGACAGGCGGAAAACCAAAAAGGGGAAGTGGGAGTACCTGATCCGGTGGAAAGGCTACGGACGCAGCGAGGACACCTGGGAGCCCGAGCACCACCTGCTGCACTGCGAGGAGTTCATCGACCGCTTCAACGCCCTGCACCTGCACAGGCACCGGCGCTCCAAGCAGGGCCGGCACGGCTGCCGGGCGGGCCCGCCCCTCTTCGGCCACGCGGGGGACAGCCAGGCGGTGAGGGCCCGCTGGGAGCCGCAGAAGAAGAAACGGGCTAGTGCTAGTGCTAGCGCTAGCGCCGCGGCGTCGCAGAAACAGAGAAAGGCCCCGGTCGCCAAGCAGGCCGCGGCCGCGGACAAGGCGGCCAAGCCCGCGGCGTACGGGGGCACGCGCGGAGACCTGCAGTTCCTGTCCTTCAGGAGGCCGCACAACGGATTACAAAATGGGGTCCTGGATCCTATGCGCTACAGGAATGCCACCAAAGTGCACAAAATCCCCTCCAGTGGAAGAGCAGATGAAATTTTGGGGGACATTGACGTGAGAGAGGCTCCCATCATGAATGAATTAGGTATGGTCTTTGTTTTTTTCTCTCTTTCTCTCATATTACTTTACAGTGCTGTGGAAAAGTATTCGCCACCTTCCTGATTCCCTCTTGTTTTGCTTATTTGTTTCACTGAATGGTTTCAATTCTCTTGACAAAATGTATTATTAGACCAACGGAACCTGAGTAAATCGTAGTGGTAATTTCCCACTCAGCCTTAACATATGAATTTTTCAAAGGCAGAATAACACATTTAAATTGACAAACTGAATGCTTTCTCTTTGTATTTTGATTTATATTTACTGCACATTTTAAAGCAGAAGATGGTAACAATAAACAGTAGTAAAACCAAAGAATTAATATTTCCCACCACTAGAGGGCCATAGTATTTCTTGATCATTGTCTTCAAAATTCATTAAAGCTTCTGTTGCTCTTTAATGTAGAAGGTACAACATGATTACATTAACATTTTGCGCGTACACCACTGCGTGCACAACAACCACAGTAGCAAACCAAGAGAGTGCAGTCTAAAGAAGTCTAAAGTGATTATTGTGCATTGTGTTTTTCGCAAAAAAAATGATCTTTTTAGACATCACTTGCTAATGTTATAAAATGTAATATGCAGAATTGTTTGTTTTAGTCAAAAAAGAATACAGTGCAATTACTCTAAACAGTTACAAAGTGCTTGTTTTAGGACAAAAATACCTACCAAGTACCTGCTAAATGCTTGTGCATATACACACAGCAGTGATGTTAATCCATTGAAACTTTGTGTTCAGCCTGAAAACATATTTTTATATGCATGCTATAGTTGCATTATGTATGTATGCACATACAGTATGTGGCTTCACAGATTAAATGCAGAGTAATAACGTTGAATGGTTAGTTTTAGCCAAATGTAGCTAATAACTATGGCAGTGACACCAAACAACCACAAGATGGCAGTATCACAACACAAATGAAGAACATACTTACACTGGGTCGGTAATAGATCATTCACAGACATACAAGTGATGTAAATTTGTTGTGTCTTTATGTATTCAGCTTGACAATGGGTATTTATATAGTATGATTACAAATGCACATCAAAGACCTAGGCCTATAAGATGTCAGCCTAAGACCTAAAATTGAGTATGTTACTAAGCATGGTCAACGTGTGTACATATACATAAAAATGCAGTTGGTCATGGTCACGGGAGGTGCTGGAGCCTATCCCAGTATGCAATGGGTGAGAGGCAGGAACACACCCTAGACAGTTTGTCAGTCCATCCGTTTGTGGGTTGTTTTCATACTGCACTTTCCGACTTAGAGGGCTGTTTGTGCACATGATATTTCTGCTGCAAAGGGACCAGAATATGAATGTGCCTACTTCCTTCTCATATTATGTTTTAAAACAGGGTCTGCCCTTTCAAATGGTGGACTTAATTTGCCCTCAGTGAAACGGAAACTGGTGGGGGAGAACGGCTACGTATTTGACAAGAGACTGAGGTACAATGTTCGACAGAATGAGAGCAACTGTCGATACCGGGACATTGTGGTGAGGAAAGAAGATGGCTTCACACACATACTGCTGTCCAGCCAAACATCTGCCAACAATGCACTCACCCCAGAGGTAAGGCTGTTTGCTGTAGAGCCATTTCAGTGTCAAGTACAGGTACTGTAGCTCAGACAGGTTTACACAGAACTCTGATTAAAGTGCTGTGTCGGAAATTTAGTTAAAATGAATTTCATTTGTATGAACTGTGACTCTCAAACTATGGAATCGCCAGTTGAGAGCTTTCTCAATGTCTTGAGATTTCAATTTGGTGTGTTGTATCCAATTTTTTAATTTATTTTTTCGTGTGTGTGTGGGGGGTGAGTTATTTTAATTTAATTTATCGATAATGCATCAATAATATTCCTGTAAATGTGCTGGATTTAGCCGGGGAGGCTCATTTTTATCTGTAGATCCTGGGCTGCATGTCTTTTTGGACTTTGATTGCAGAAGATACATTGATTATGTATGTCCAATGATTATGCAATTAATCCACATTAATGTAAGTCACTTTCCTTGCCATCTAATTTAATTCATTCATTGTGGTATCCCAAACTGACGTAGTGAGTTTTGTCACACCCTCATCGCTTGCAGACAGTAACAGCCAGTATGGAAAGGAATGTTATTGAGGCCTGGAAAGTGTACTGTTCCTGTGGGATGAGTTTAAACACCAGGTGGGACAGTGCCTTTCTGGTACTGCTGGTACTAAAAAAAATGGCTGAACTCCATTGTTTTAAAACTCAAATAATATTGGGAAAAAAACTGGAGAACAACTGGAAAATTTTTCTTGCAGTAAAATTGATCATCTTGTGAATTCCTACAAAGTAAGCGTGAAAGCCTGAAATGGTCATTTCACGAAATTCTTACCAAGCCTAAAGTGTCTTACCATTTAAGCCTCCTCACAGTGAGATCTGTGAATCTTGTTTCTGTGGTATAATAAATGAGTCATACCTGAGAGGGGGTTTCTAATTACACATTTGCTGTGCTTGCATGGTGTTACTATGCAAAACAGGGCGAAGTAACTGCAGCACAGATGTAGTTCACATCTGAATTCTCTTTCATGTTTCTTAATGCATCTCAGCACAAAGGAAGACTACATTTTTATTTAGAAAGGCTAAAATTGGAGTGAAATCTCCATAGGCCATGGTCAGATACGTATCAACACTAATGGACACGTGTTCTCTTTTTTAAAATAATCCAGTATTCAATTTTACTGACTGTAACTGGTGGAAATGTTTGCAGTGCACATTGGTAACCCTTATTTGAATTCATTGGCTGTTCATAGATGCAAGGATTTCAGATATTTGAGCAAGGTCTGGTTCTCTGTTCAAAATGCAGAGTAGTAATAAAATGTGTGCCTACACAGCTCAGCTCTGTTTGCCAGGCATGTTACTTTAGAAAGCTTATTGCGCAGACCTTAATCACTGCTCTCAATGCCTGCTGTGGGAAACGCTGAAATTCAGAATTGAAGATTATCAAATAAAATATTAAATCAGAGGTTTCATTAACGGTCAGTGATGTTTGTGTTCTTTAAATCATATCCTGTATGGCAGGTAAATAGCAGAATCTGAAATCAGTCCACGGCATCACATTTCACGTTGACTTTGTTAACTTCCATTAGTTCATTCACAACATAATTAGTGCTGTGCATTTTAAAAAGCATACTGTCAATTTATTCCTCAGTCATAGGAACACACAGGTCACGACAGCCCTCTTATTGTGGCTGTGACTGTGTTACTGTCTGAAAGGCACTTTGCATTCCCAGCCCTTAATTGATATTGATATTATGTACTGTCTTCGTAGGTCATGGATATCATTGATCCTGGTGGCTCTTATGTGAGCACACTGCACGACAGTCACATATCATGGGATGTAGAAGCAGGCCCTCAGTAACCTTACCTTTAAATGATGATTACTTTCAACCTGTTTCCGTTTCCAATTATTATCAATCAAGCAATTAATTAAACGAATAACGATAAAATATAGCTATTTATTTTGTGTGGGATAGTCTTTGTCTTTGAGCAATAAAATTGTGTAGCATTTAAATACAGTGTACATTTCTTGGATTTTGGATCTGCAGAAAATGTTAAACTGAGTTTGTGGTGTCTGATTAAATTAGGTCATAGGAAACAATCAAATTGTAACAGATGACAGTAAGCTTCGGTAGTGCACGTTAGAAACTTAAACTTGAATGCGTATGTGTTATCGTTTTTGTGGAATATAATAAATGGGTGTCTGTCCCGCTGAAAAGGAGTGGGGATTTATGACGGCACTCTGGTTGAGAGACCCCGTTTTTTAGTCCCTCCCCTCCCTTCGTCTCATTGGTCCACAGATAATGAAGGAGGTGTGCCGAGCCTTGGGGAACGCGGCGGTGGACAGCAGCAAGCTGCTCCTCCTCAGCGCGGTGGGCGGGGTCTTCTGCAGTGGGCTGGACCGCACCTACCTCATTGGGCGGCTGTCTAAGGACCGGAGGAAAGAGAGCTGCAGGATCACTGAGACCATACGGTAACGAAGCCCCGCCCTCTCTGCGCGTGTCCGTACTCCGGTTCTCCAGTACAGGCTGCCCTGCTTCAGGGAGCAGTAAAAGCTCATCATGGTGGAAAACCATATCTTTGTTCTTAAGGTGTTTTAGAGACAACAGCCTTTTATAACTGTTGTTTCTGGTAGACTTTTGACTTGGCCCTCAGTTTGCGACAGGAAGAGTTTTATTGAAAACAATATTGCGTTTGTCCAAAAAAATAAAGGAGAATTTTACCTTACCTGTGAAAAAATGCATTTAGGCTCAAGGTTAAACCAGGATGAGAACGCAGGATAGCGTTTTGGTTTGATAGGAGTTTATGCGAACCCAAGAATCCAGGAGAGGTGAGATAAGGGCAATCCTAGGCTCTCTCTGATGTGTGGTAAATACATACACCCCCCCCCCCCCACGCCATTGGCTCTTCTATGAGTGCACCCATTCATAGAGCAAAAAACTTTTGCTTCCTTTGTGATGGAGAATGTGGGCGGACATAATTGCATACCGTCAACCCAGCGAAGGCAATCTTCCACTCTTCTTGATGGAGTCCTTTGTCTTACTTTCAAAGAGAATTAGCAAAAAATGCTTCTTTTCCTATGAATTTTTCAGAATGTTATGCGTACCTTTAATTTGTTTGGACACTGTTTGGTCCCAACATGTCTGCCTGATCAAGACAAACAAAGACAGAAGAGTGTAATCTGTCCTTTGTTCCTTCTCATATCTTATTAAGAGATACTACTTCTCATTAAAATTGCTACTTTTTGGTCTGCTCCTTACAGTCACCTTCTGTGATAGACTGTGTGTGGAAATGTTCTGTTTGTAGTAGACTGTGTGTGGAAATGGGTCTCTCTGTAATAGACTGTGTGGCAATGGTCTCTCTGTAATAGACTGTGTGTGGAAAAGTTCTGTCTGTAGTAGACTGTGTGTGGAAATGTTCTGTCTGTAATAGACTGTGTGTGGAAATGTTCTGTCTGTAGTAGACTGTGTGTGGAACGCCTCTGTCTGTAATAGACTGTGTGTGGAATGGTTCTGTCTGTAGTAGACTGTGTGTGGAACGCCTCTGTCTGTAGTAGAATGTGTGTGTGTGGAACGGTTTTCTCTGTAGACCGTGAGTGGAAATGTTCTGTCTGTAGACTGTGTGTGGAATGGTTCTGTCTGTAGACTGTGTATGGAATGGTTCTGTCTGTAGACTGTGTGTGAAATGGTTCTGTCTGTAGTAGACTGTGTGTGGGCAGCACTTCTTCAGGCAGTGCACAGGCACAGTATGCCGGTCTGTGTCAGGCCACGCAGCAGATTAGCACTGCCGTGGCACGCCTGCCTCCTCAGCCTCTTCCCAAGCTACTGTGTGTAGTTATACAGAGGGAAGAACACAGCAAGCGCTCTTCACCCTAATCAGCCGCTCATTACAATACATTTGCATTTAAAGCCATCTCGCTCGTTATGTGAAGACGGCGGGACTCCAACAAGGGAGTGAGAACGGCGGTGACATTTCCATCCAAAACTAAATTAACTCCTTTCCCTGCTGCTTTTTTTTGTGCCTGTACATATCTATGAAAATTAAGGAATGACAGGTTAAACAGGGGATTATCAGGCTAAGGAGCATTTGCTTTTTGTGTGTGTGTGCGATTGCAGGGACTTTGTGAAAGCGTTCATTCAGTTTAAGAAGCCCATCGTGGTGGCGATCAACGGGCCGGCTCTGGGGCTGGGAGCCTCCATCCTTCCCCTGTGTGACGTGGTGTGGGCCAGCGAGAAAGCCTGGTTCCAGACGCCCTGCGCCACCGTGCGCCTGACGCCCGTCGGGTGCGCCTCCTACACCTTCCCCCAGATACTGGGCGTGGCCCTGGTGAGTGACGGCTTCGTTACAGCGTACGACACGCCACCCAAGGGCCTGGCGCCAGCTCACTTCCTGCTGTCTCGTGTTTCTGCATCACTGAAATAATATGATGTAATGTTCCCACAATTTCATGGGTGGTGCCGTTATCACATTATATTCTGTGGATATTATGTCACATTATCCACAGTGTCGTGAAAAGGTGTTTGCCCCTTTATGATATCAGATGGTTATCGGAAGCATAGAGCTGCAGTTATTGCTGCTAAAGATCAACCATTTAAAAAATGTGTTTTGTGTTTACTCTGTTTCCCTTTGTCTGATATTACGTTTTGTCGAAAGATCTGAAACCATTCTGTGAGACAAACCTGCAAAATAGAGGAAATCAAGAAGGGGGAAAATACTTATTCACGGCACTGTATATGTGATGAAGAAATATTACACTCTGAAGCTACAGTTTGTTTTAATTTGACAGTTCAATGACAGTAATGGTAGTTTTATTTTTGGCATCTTGTGAGTCTAGGTTTTATGAACTACCTTTTGTTATTTTAACCATGTTTTCTCCCTGTGCACTGGCGAAGACTTCATATCAGATTAGATCAGATTAGTGCCAGATTAGTACTCTTTCCATGGTATCCATGCCAGACGGTGTTGTCCATCCACACTCCAGAGGGCTAAAATCAAATGAGGTCAATTTAATCTGTGACATGGATGTAACAGAAATGTAATGAGGGATCTATCACAGTAAATAAAAAAGGAAACAAGGGGTGTCATAATGAGATCAGCCACTCTGCAGCCCATGCAGAGATTTTTTTTATCCACGATTTTTGCTTTTATCCTGATCTGGAATGACCAGTCGTATTTTTTGGTCTTTCCCAATACTTTAATGCCCTTTGTCAGCTGGGGAGAGCATAGACGGCCGTGCACTTTGGCAAACACATTCAGAAAGCTGTTTCTTAATTCTGTTCTGCAGTCCACTGTGGGACTTATGCAGCTGGCACAGGTACACTGCAGATAACTTATAAACAAAAGGAGGCACTGAAGCATAGTGAACCAGAGAATACACTGCAAATGGAAACCATCACTGGATGCTGCTGAGGCCAGTGGTTCACTTGCCTATATGGTTCAGTCACAGTCCATCCACAGTCCTTCCAGATGGGCGGGGCATACCACTGCACTCAGAACAGGTGCTTTACCTGGATGCGCCACCAGGTTGGCCCTTTATGAAGATAGCCGTACTGGCAGATTTGTTCAGAGCCAAGCAGATTTTACAAAAATGAGCAGATCAGGTTAAGATAGTGCCAGTAGGGCCTCTATTGTCATGCTGGTTTGGTCTTGACCTTTTATCGTGCGATGAAATATCACAGTGGTGTTCTTTACCCTTCTTTACCAGAGAAGTGCTTGTTTTCACTGAGAAAAATGCAATGTTTACATCCCAGACAGGGAAGCTGATTATTCAGCACACCTGGTAGACAGAGTCATGAGGCAAACGAACAGCCTTGTGACAGAGCTTAATGGGCTCTGAAGTTGTTAGGATGTTAGTTTGTGCGTGTACTGTAATGGCCTGTGTGTGTGTGTGTGTGTGTGCTGGGGAAGCAGTATTGTGGGTGCTAATGGAATTTTATACTCAGATATTTTTGTATAAAGTTATGATGGCACTTACTTTACAATGCTATCGGTCGTTGAAAGGTACGAGTGTGACACACACTGTCTCCTCCTCACCGTGGCAGGCTAATGAGATGCTGTTCTGTGGGAGGAAGCTCACGGCACAGGAGGCGTGCGGTCGGGGACTAGTGTCCCAGGTCTTCTGGCCGTCCACCTTCAGCCAGGAAGTGATGCTGCGTGTGAAGGAAATGGCCACCTGCAGTGCTGTGGTAGGATCTCCTTACGAAAACATTAGAAGAATTGTGAATTTTTTTTCTCAGTTGGAGTGCATACTATTAGGGCAGTCAGTTATTCTGTGTGAAAAATTGCTAGATCAGTTCTGTCTCAAATCTAATGAAAGTATCTGTATCTTGTTACATAAATAAATAATATAATTTAGGTCTGATCATCATAAGCTTGGGTACAGTAAGTTTCCAAGGTCAAGGACAATGTTTTCAAGGAGTTACATTTTCTGTACAGAATGTGGTGGAAGGGCTTTGGTAAGAAAATACGCCTGACTGCTTTTTTTACCTGACGTAGTCCGTCCTGTCTTTTTCTCCCCTGGGTAGGTTTTGGAGGAGTCGAAGGGCCTGGTGCGGAGCTTCCTGAAGTCGCTGCTGGAGGAGGTGAACGAGAGGGAGTGCCAGATGCTGCGGCAGCTGTGGAGCTCCACCAAAGGCCTGGACTCGCTCTTCAGCTGCCTGCAGGACAAGATACACGAAGGCTGAGTGCCCTTTGCCGGCAGTCACGATGCCCTCTGGGGCGTCGCCGTGGCAAACACTGTTCCGATAGACCTCACTGGATCGTCCCTGTGACAGGCTTGTGCCCCATAGGAAGCAGAGGCGGGCAGTCATGTGACATAAGTGTGCCGTTTCCATGGAACCTGTCCTGAGGGTGCGTCATTTTTCGTCGCCCCCGGTTCCCGTCCTGACGGCTCGCTTGTGAGGACCTCTGATGTTACATTCCACCAGAGTGGAGATTTTATTGTTACACTGTAGCTTTATTTATTCGATGAAAAAGACATCAGGATAATTCATATTCCCAAATGACAAAAAAAATTGTTTACTAAGAGACACATTTATGTTGGTTTGTTGTTTTTTTTGTACTAGATGCTGTGAGGTCCTATATGTTTTGGAAACCAAAGCTTTCCTGGGAAATGTCATAATCTTTTTTATGCTTTTCCCCCTTTTTCTCCCCAATTTGTAATGCCCAAATATGTACATGCTGCGACGCTCATATCGCACCCTCCGTTGTCTGATTGGGAGAGAGTGCATACAATCCGGTGCTCTCCTCCAAAGCGTGTGATGTCAGCTGCTGCTTCTTATCATTGGGTTCATGTAGACATCAGACAGTTGGAGGACGATTCTTTACGTGCAGCTCAACAGCCAAACTCGATTGACCTGCGGGAGTTAGCTGGTGCATGATGACATGCTATCACCCCAGCATTCCCTCCCTGGGCGACGCCAGAGCCAATGGTGCACTGTCCTGTGGCACTGCCAGCCACAGTTGGCACTGGCATGGTCCGGATTCATTAGCCCATCCATGCACTAGAACAGTGCCTTGACAGGATGAGCCACCCAGCAGCTCCCAGTCTTACTCTGATCAAGAAACATTCCTCTGCTATATAAGAAAGGGCAAAATGTTTACTGATGTGTGTTCCAGTCATGTGACAATGAATTAATTTATGAATTATATGTGGTTCATTAAGGACCATATTTTTTTATGAACAAGTACACAGTAGGAGCAGTGTAAAATTAAGGCCATGAGTGAGAAGAAGGTAGGGTAGAATAAAGGTCCCGGCCTGTGATCAAAATCCCACTAGGCTGTACAGGAGCATCATGCTGTTTCTCAGTGTTACAGTTGAATGCACCTTTAATATAAATAAATGGAAAATTACTGCTTAATCTAGTGTGTATTTGAACTGTAAATAACATTGACGGGTATATTTGCCATATTTACCAAGCATAATTACCATGTAATGAGCACTGTTCACTTCCAACTACCTAAAATGGAGATGTTACTGCATCCTAAAAAAGAATATGCGGGTTTTAATGAGGAAAGCGGGACAGAGTGCAGTGATGTTTATTCTTTATATTCTGTGTGTTTAGCAAAGGCTTCTGCAGGATCTCAAGTCCCAGTCTCTCTCTCTCTCTCTCCCTCCCTCTCTTTCTCTCTCTCTCTCTCTCCCTCCCTCTCTTTCTCTCTCTCTCTCTCTCTCTCCCCCCGTCTCTTGCGAGACTGGTTGCACAACATACTGAGGTATTTAAAGAGCCAAACAAGAATGGATATCTAATGACCATTGACATTGAGGGAGTAGTAGAACCTTGCTGCACCTGTCCCATCATCCACTCCACCCCTCTCTCTCTCTCTCTCTCTCTCTCTCTCTCTCTCATGTATGTGTGTACTTTGTTGGAGCAGTCAAAGATTGGGCTGTTTGTAATCTCAGAATGATGATGTGTAAAATGCTTGGCTGGTATAAGAACAAATTCCTGTGTAATTTCTTGTTCATTTTTTTTGCCTTTCTTCATGTTCACTGTTCACATTAAGACCAACACTCCATAGTGTCCCTTCATGGCAGGCTCAGAAGTATGAATTTTTTAGTGGTCTAAGAAGCAACCAGTCAGCTTCAGGGTCAGGGTCACGCCTTTCAAGATGCGAATTACTTGTTTTTCCTTTGAAAGAGTAATTCCCCCCGGAGACTTCTTTGGAAGTATTACATTCCCAAATTGTGCTGCGGGAAAATTGGACCTAATCATGCTGCTACCCTGTGACCCATGATTGAGGAATCCTGGAATAGTTTGATCTGTTGTGGAAATGACGAGGACTCTTGTTGTAAATAGGATTACAGCTGGGCTTGTCCTGAGTTGGAATTACAGATAGATGTTCATTTGAATTAAGTTACCCATATGCTGTGAAAAAGATACACATTTGCAGAAGAAAGGCAATTGAATTTCTCATAAATGGATTTGCTCAGTTTTGTTTTTGTAATGATGAAGCCCTTGATTAAAATGAGTTTGCAAACTACAGCAAATGACTGCTGAAGTGCAGTTTTTTTTTTTGCATAGAAATTAATGAATTATTTTTCACCTTTCCAACTGGCAACTAAGAATCCTGCCTGATGTATTCTATTTGTGTGCAATGTTCACATACAAAACATATTTATTCTATTTATTTATTTGATTTAAACAAACGTGTACAGTAAAACAAAGAAATGCATCTTATTCTGTACAGTGAAGAGAATGAAGCTATCAGAATGTTTTGAAATGCTATTTTCATAAGATACTTTATGTTAGTGTGGATATGTTAATGCTTGTTTTCTTTGAATTCATTTTCCCCCTTTCTGATAGTTAGACTTTGAGGGGCCTTTGCAGAATCTTAATGTGAATTATTTTTTTTAACTTAATAATGTTGATTTGTGAATATATAATTGACTTACTGGCATTCAGTAAGATAAATAATGGAGTCTGCTCCACCTGCATATTGTAGTTCCTGCTGGTCAACTGAAATGTTGTAAATCTTCAGTCATTAAATATTTAGTCTCTGGAAGTAGATCTTCCTCTCTTTATGGTAAATGTAAATATGAACTATATTGAATGGCAAAGATGTGACTTATTGTATGTAATTTGTAATTACATTGCGTAAGTTCAAATAATTATTGTATTATATATTCAGGTTTTTTTTCCAGAATACTCGATTCACTGTAACTTTTGTTAATAGGCTGTTTGTTCTTTTCTATTTGTGAATCAGTGGTGGATATAATGTTGAACTGCATGTAGTGACAGACTCAGAAAGTAAATGTTTATAAATATGGTGATATATATATATATATATATTGTTTTATACAACTTTACTATGTTATAGTTTCGTAACCATATTTTTAAAAATACAGCCTAGACGAAATTGAATGTTATGTAGGCAGTTGTTCCTGTATGCATGCATGCACTTTTTGTTTTAGATAAATGTGCTATCTAAATAAAATATGTTTTCTGGATATTACTTTTGTATTGCTAAAGGAAGTAACATTGGTATTATTGTCCGGTTAATTAACTTTTTTTAAATTAGATTCCAGGCCAATGTTCAACTGTTCTTTGTAGGTAGGGGAGTGCAGTCTATGTTTCATTATGAACATGTGATAATTTAGAGTGTTCGTTATACTGCGAATACTGGAAATGCACTTGCTCTGGAAATGTACTTGAATATCATATTACGTATTTCTGTTTATTTTTCTGAAATTGTATTTGTTTGAATAATTTTACAGTACAATTCTGGCCCATAGCCAAAACACAGGATTAGTTTGAACACAGAATAATGCTTTAATACTGAAGGAATGCTTTCATTTTGAATGGAGAGTATTATATGCAAACATTTCTACATTATTCTGTCGACCATGTGAGAGTAGTTCAGTCCTCATACTTTGGGATTTATTCTTAAATTTCAGCAGTTAATTTCAGCAGCACAACCAACTGCAAAGTAATAGGATTGAATAGACTCTAATATGTCTTACAACTGGTCTCTGTATTTTGCACATTACTGTATATGCTTGTGTCTTCTGAAAAATTAATGAAGAAAGTGCCATCTGTGTATAGTAATTAATTTTAGTTTCATATCTTTTTTGCTGAAATATTCTATGTGGGGGCCAGTGAGCTGTATTTCAAAGAAATAGGCCAGGAAGATTAAGTGTTTTTGCTTGACGGGCTGGCAAAAGGGAAGGTTTTATTTACAATGTTATCATTTCATGCAGCAATTTCATATGCATTTGCAGTCCAGCTATACTTTTAAGTGAAAGAAAGTTGGTTACAACAGACACACTATACTGTTTGCATTCATGTAAGATTGATTATAACTCTTCCCCAATTTGAATACAGTTCTAATGATTTTCAGTTTTTATTTTGCTTTACTGGTATGTTTTTTTTTAATGAATTGAATGTCTACGTTCATGTTCAAACAAAAGAAAAGTGAATTTATGGATTTTCTTTACTTTATAGCCCCCGATATCTTTTAAAGCAGTGCTATGTTCTTCATGTATTAAAGATTAATTTGCCACCAACATCTTTCTCATAAATCATTTCTTCCAGTTTTCCTACTGTTATGATATAACTGAGGATGTCCTGTGGGGATAAACTGAAATTTAAAAAAGCAATGAGAAAAAATATGTGCTGCCCCAATGTAGAGGGCTCATTTTCCTCTTGCAGGACTTGGTTTCTGCTGTGTCCTATTAGGTTAAATTTGCTAATGATGAATAAAATATTCTATGATAAATATTTGAAAAGAAGGTATATATAGATTCAGTAAATGTTGTAATGTTGTAAAGACAGAGGTGCCCTTGATTTCCTGAATTTGTGTATGGTTGTTTGTGTGAATATATGTGTGTGTCTGTGTGTGCTTGCGTGAATGAGTGAAAGCCACATCTCTGTATTTTCCTACCATGAGGAACAGCTCATATTTTTTTAAACAGTATATTTGTTATGAGCAACTTTGTCTAGATGAACATATTTCTGGGTGCCTTAGAAGTTGTGTTTTACATGTATGGGAATAAGATGCAGTATTTATACATTGTAGGCAAGTTGCTTTCAATAAAATAGGTAGTTAAAAGTTCTGTTTTTTTGTGCACTTTATTTTCCTATAGGCCTACATGTGTTCCTGGGCTAACATGAATCCTGTTTGTACATTACTTAGGCTGTGGACATTTGGGGTGGGTTCAGTCATGCTCCATGAGTCGACAGGTTTACTCTACCTCTGTGAGTTTGGAGTCAAACTGTACCTCATCAACTCTAATGCTTTTTAGCTCAATGAGACTTCCTGGTAAAAATGAAGGATAAAAAACATCTGGTTCTGCAGTTTTCTCATTTCATAAAACCACTTTTTTAAAAAAAAAAGGAAAGCAGACTGTCCACCCTCCATGGGTGTTTTCCTCCCTGCTCATCTCCAGTGTGTGAGAGCCTCAGCCTGTGACACTGTGCTCTCCTCCCTGCTCATCTCCAGTGTGTGAGAGCCTCAGCCTGTGACACTGTGCTCTCCTCCCTGCTCATCTCCAGTGTGTGAGAGCCTCAGCCTGTGACACTGTGCTGTCCTCCCTGCTCATTTCTAGCCTCAGCCTGTGACACTGTGCTGTCCTCCCTGCTCATTTCTAGCTCAGCCTGTGACACTGTGCTCTCCTCCCTGCTCATTTCTAGCCTCAGCCTGTGACACTGTGCTCTCCTCCCTGCTCATCTCCAGTGTGTGAGAGCCTCAGCCTGTGACACTGTGCTCTCCTCCCTGCTCATCTCCAGTGTGTGAGAGCCTCAGCCTGCCCTGTGACACTGTGCTCTCCTCCCTGCTCATCTCCAGTGTGTGTGAGAGCCTCAGCCTGTGACACTGTGCTCTCACCCCTGCTCATTTCCAGTGTGTGTGAGAGCCTCAGCCTGTGACACTGTGCTGTCCTCCCTGCTCATTTCTAGCCTCAGCCTGTGACACTGTGCTGTCCTCCCTGCTCATTTCTAGCCTCAGCCTGTGACACTGTGCTGTCCTCCCTGCTCATTTCTAGCCTCAGCCTGTGACACTGTGCTGTCCTCCCTGCTCATTTCTAGCCTCAGCCTGTGACACTGTGCTCTCCTCCCTGCTCACTTCTAGCCTCAGCCTGTGACACTGTGCTCTCCGCCCTGCTCATTTCTAGCCTCAGCCTGTGGCACTGTGCTGTCCTCCCTGCTCATTTCCAGTGTGTGAGAGCCTCAGCCTGTGACACTGTGCTGTCCTCCCTGCTCATTTCCAGTGTGTGAGAGCCTCAGCCTGTGACACTGTGCTGTCCTCCCTGCTCATTTCCAGTGTGTGAGAGCCTCAGCCTGTGACACTGTGCTGTCCTCCCTGCTCATTTCCAGTGTGTGAGAGCCTCAGCCTGTGACACTGTGCTGTCCTCCCTGCTTATCTCCAGTGTGTGAGAGCCTCAGCCTGTGACACTGTGCTGTCCTCCCTGCTCATTTCTAGCCTCAGCCTGCCCTGTGACACTGTGCTCTCCTCCCTGCTCATTTTCAGTCTCAGCCTGTGACACTGTGCTCTCCTCCCTGCTCATTTCTAGCCTCAGCCTGTGACACTGTGCTGTCCTCCCTGCTCATTTCCAGGACACGGGTCCCCGGTGAGTCACGCTGCCGGGAATGTGGGGCGGAGGCGGGCCTCGCAGCGGACAGCCGCTAACAGTGATTCAGCGCCTCATTTCTGGCCCTGACGCTTTGTAAGTAAATAAATAAATAAAGGTCACTCCATACCGCCCCAGGAACCCTAAACGAAGCCTGCAGCCTAAATGAAAATGTTCTTTTCAGTCCATTTTGGAATTGACAATGTACAGAAACTGAAAGCCCTTGCATAATACCTTACATTTTGATTGATGCTGTTAAATAAAGGTGAGATATGTTTGGGAAAAAATGTCCTTGCTTAGATTCACAGAAGGTTTTCATGCTATTTTAATGGTAAGGTTTACTCCGTCATTTATATGTAAATAAATAGGGGGTAAGACATCCCATGTGCATATGCACATTCAGCTACTGAACAACAAAAATGGAAACATCTGCATAGTCACTTAACAAGGTGCCACATAGTCATTTAACAGAGTGTTAAGATGCAACACCTGGGCAGTACAGCCTCTATGTTCCGTGGTAGAGCTGCAGAAAAACAGCCTGCGCCACTCGTCCGAGAGAAAATGCTTGCTCCGTTACTGGAAGCAGGAAGCACTATCTCTGGTGCTGCTTCAGAAATGCATAATTGGGTTCACATCTGGTGACTGAGAAGGCTGTGACATATGGCTAACATAATTGTCCTGCTCCTCGAATCGTTAGGTGGCTACTGGAGCTCTGTAGACAGGGAGATTTCCATCTTGACAGGAGCCCTCTCTGCAGGAAAGAAATGTTAACATGGGATGGAGTTGATCATTCAGTATCATAAAGTAATAATTGCTTTTGATATTGCCGTCTAAGTGTACCCAAACTATGGCAGGAAAATGCAACCCATAAATGTGAACCAACAGAGCACTTCACCTGCTGTGAAAAAACTGCTGTGATTTCATTTTTTTTTTCACAAAAAAAAGTCTTTGAATAAGAGATTTTTGTTCTAAAGTTTTGCAAATATCAAATAGATGATTTTTGTTGTTACACAAAATGAAACTGAAGAGTATTTGAAATGTACTTCCGATGATCTGTCCAGGAAGGCAAGGCATACATCACAGTGTTGTAATACATAAATGACCAATTAAGGGCCTGATATACCAAGACCTTTAGCACATGCAAAACCTTTTAGCATGCACAAAACCAATGGCATGACCAATGATTGGTCATGGTATTTGTTTTGCACTAGTCATTGGTTGTGTTATTAGTTTTGTGTGTGCTGTATGAATAGCTGTAGGTTATATATATATATATATATATATATATATATATATATATATATATATATCAAAACTAATTTGTGCTGTAAATACATCTGGGAAAATAAATCAGAGCTAAACAAAATTTACTTTCAGTTTTACAAGTACCCTCTGGTGGCAAGACGGGATACTACACATTCATGATGCCTATATTTACAATGTAAATGCCACAGCAGGTATCTGCAGCATTGTTTAAACTATGTGACCAGCTCATTCCATTTTTCAGTGTGTAAATGTGGACCCAGGTCTCATGCACTACAGAGATAATGCATTACGTCATTATTTATTCTGGAAGTAAAATGGATGCCTCTAGCTGACCAACAAAACCACTGTATGTACATCAGCAGGGGTTGCAGGGGTTGTATTTAGGTTCAATATTTTCCTATTGTTACTGACTATGTAAGGGATACTAAAATCTGCCCACCACTTTCCATTGTCAGAACTCATGACAATAAATGTGTGTGTATCTTCAATGAGAAAAAAAATAGAAATGCAACTGAAAAGGGCATTGAATGGTGTCACAAGAAGTGAATGGACAATGTGTTTCAGTTTCAGAACTAGTCACATGTATGTGAAATGTTAATAAATATTCAATATTCAGTCAAATCTATTTGCTCTTTATCACCAACTCATCAAGTCAGCCTTCTGAAGTTTTCCACATGAAGCACATTTGCGTAACCATAAGGGGGTGAGAACACATGCTCAAATTTTCTCTGCCAAAGTTATATTTCAGTCCTTAAGTTGGATTGGGTTACATCTTCAAATTAGATTTTTTCAAAACTGAAAAGAATAAAGATCCTACTGATGGATATTGAATTCTGACAATTACATTTAGTCTTGAATCATGGGTTACACGTGGCCATCTCTTTTTGTGAATATAAAGGCAGATTCATGATAGTCTGGAGTTTCGACCCAGTAAGGATTGTAGATTTGAAAAGCTGAAAGGTGATAAAACTTACAATTGTTGATGTAATTTAAGATGAGAATACTACGGAAAATATGTTTCATTAAAATGAAGCCCCCTCATCATAGAACTATACATTTTTTTTCTTTCTTAGTGACAGTGATAAAAAGCACTACACAATAATCCTTGAGAAAAGAAAAAAAAACGCCTCAGAAAAGTGAATCAACTTCAAAAAAATAATTAAAAAAAAAAGTTCGGCACCAAGGAAAAAGGCCAAGGCACCCTGTCTCAATATGGAAAAAAATAAATGAAAAAGCCTTTATTGAATTGAATTGGCTAGAATAGAACAAGGCAAAAAAGGACCAATGTGTATAGACACTAGATCTACATCAAGGCCATGAAAACAATAAGTGGCACACAACACATATACCGTAAGCCACACAGGATATGAACAGGAGCCCATTCTCATTGAAAACAGCGGGCCTTAAGGTTATATCCAGCTGTATACAGGGTAGCGATAGATTAAAGAGACTCCTTCAAAGAGAGACATATAGGATTGTTACGCTCAGTGCCATCCATTTCCCTGGTTTAAATGATGAAATTGATTATTTTCCATTCCTTTGACTTATATGTTTCTGGGGGGTCTCTTTGTGTATCTTTTGTTGCATGTATGTATTTCTGTCATTTTTTTTTGTTTATATCTTGCTTTTAGTGTGTGGGACTGCGAGAGCCTCCTATTCTTGTATATGTTATGGCTTCTCTATGGCTCCCTCTGTTGTATATTGTGTGCATTTACCAAGACACGTGTGGAATGTAATAGGTGTGGTTTATAAATGGCGTGTACCACCTATTGTTTTTATGGCCCTGATGAAGACTTAAGTGTCCGTCTTTTTTTTTTTTGCCTGGTTCTAGCCCATTCAGTAAAGGACTTTTGTCTATTTTTTCACCCATATATATATAAATATATATATCTCAATCAAAACTTTATTTAGGACTCAAGGTCCATATAAAAGACAGGACATTACATACAAAGGCACCATAAAAGCATCATAAAAGATCATAATTCATATATATATATATATATATATATATATATTACATATATATATATATGTGGCTGGATATAACAAGGCCCACAGCTTTCAATAAGAATGGGCTCCTGTACCCATCCCGTGTGGCTTACAGTATGTATGTTGTTTTTATGGCTCTGATGAAGACCTAGTGCCGATACACAGTTGTCCTTCTTTTTGCCTTGTTCTATTCTAGCCAATTTAATAAAGGCTTTTTCTTCTGTTTTTTCACCCGGACACAGAGTGCCTTGACCCTTTTCCTTGGTGGTGCATTTAAAAAAAAAGTTGATTAACTTTTCAGAGGCAGTTTTTTTCTCAAGGATTATTGTTTAGTGTTTGCCTATCTGCCTTACCAATGAACACCTGTCATTCCTAAATCCAAGCAGCACTTATTTTTCCATTGTTGGATTAGAGGTACAAAAGCAGTCATTAGCTACATCTCCACTATCACCTGTCCTATCATTACTATGCTGATGACATTTAACTCTCCCCCTAATACACTGTTCTCAACATGCACCCCAGCTTGCTTACAATCTCCAGCTGGATGACAAACCATCACCCAAAGCTCAACTTGGCTAAAATTGAGATTTTAGGCAAGCCAAGCCAAGCTAAGCCAAGTCCCGCACCCGGCTTGATTTCTCCCTCACCCTGGTTGTCACCCTCGTTATCTACCAGAAATCTTGGAGTGGTACTTGACAACAAACTGTCGCGGTCTGAAAACCTGCGCTGGGTAAGACCATCTGCTGAAGTGATTGTAATGTAAGCTCCAGTCCAATAACAACAACAACAACAACAACAACAATAATAATAATAATAATAATAATAATAATATGATTATTTATTTTTTTGTATTATTATTATTTGATGACAAAATTATTTAATTTCACCTTGTTCCACCATTACAGTACCTTGAAATATGCCATTACTTTGGTAATGGAGGGCAGTACATGGGATGTCATCTACTAAACCAGGGGGGTATTCCACGAAGCTGGCTAACTGAGTAAGCCTGGCTTATGCACTGAGTAAAGCCCGGAACCTCTTCAAATCTGGAACATGGACTAAAGTAAAAAGAGCTGTTCCGGGTTTTACTCAGTGCATAAGCCAGGCTTACTCAGTTAGCCAGCTTCGTGAAATACCCCTCAGGCCGAAAAGGCCAGCAGCAGAAGTAAAGGACTCGATGCAAAATATGTGCACAGCAAAAACAAACAAGCAGGGTTGGCCTATCAAAGTAACGCTTGCTGGTTATACTGGTATCGGTAACCTTTGCTTTAGAAATTCTTTGATTATTTTGCACAACAGAGAAAGGTTTCATATAAAATAAATGGTGTTATGTGCAGTCAGAACAAGGTCCATCTGCCAAAATGACAGAACAACTGTGTGGTTTAATTAGCTTTTAGAGGGTTTGGTAAAATTGAAAATGAAAGAGTTATTATGTGTCAGAGTTGAGGTCAAAATCACAAATGTGACCATGAATTCTGAACACAAAATATTTCTTAAACAACATGCAAGACAAACATTTGTGTAAATAATTAGCATGATGTAGAAACAGTGATCTAAATAATTTCCTGTGGTATCAACTAAATATTGTCTTCCTCTGTGCATTTCGCAATATTTGTGAACATTTTGAATTTGTTTAGAAACTATTTTTGTGTTTAACAAGGTGTTTCCCGAAACAGCGTGATAGGCCTAATTAAAACATACAAGGTGCTGTATCCACCACTATTTCTAACTATTACACCGCCATAAATATCTCATGAGTGTCTTTCAAGGAAAAAATACTGAAATCAAAACACTCATCAGATATATGCACACACTGATGTTACTTTTCTGAGTTAAATATAACGACCCAAACAGACGCCCGGTACTTAAGACCAATGACGCCTATTTATTGCAGGATGATTGTATTAATTCGTGTGAATCTAACAAATAATCATCAGTGTACTGATTCTGGTCAGTTTCAATGGACGGTTCCTTGGAAGTGGGCGGAGTCCTTCATCTAGTTAGTACGCTGCGTATGCTACTTCCACTTCTAGGACCGACTCACCCGGCAACAGAAACATGGCTGCCTCTACTCCAGAAAGTAGAAGAGCACACCCCAAACAAAACAACTGCAATGTATGTATTAATCAGAAAGACAACGAGGAGCTCACTTCACAGTTTCGGGAAATTATAAAGCCCTCAATTTCAGAACTAACCAAAGAAGTGCGGACCAATATCCTCTGCACCGTTGAAGGATGTGGAAAAATTCTCCCCAACACTCCGGCTCTGAACATGCACCTTGTGAAGTCACACAGGGTCAAGGTACCTAAGCAATCAGTACTATTATGTTATATTGTACAAAATACATCAGTTTTACTGTTGGTGTATTGTTGGGCAACTAGTTAGCTCGCTATATTATTGCCTACGTGCCCATTTGTATCACTCCTGTACTGCTGTTGAACAAATGCAAGTCACTAAACTGATTGACGTTTTTCTTGTTAGCTAGCTAGCCTGATTCAGCATGATACTTTGAGCACATCATGTAAATTCGTGAGCTGCATTACACATCGTTCACTATATCATCAGACAGACCTAAAATTTGAATGAAACGGTCACAAATACGGACTAGCCTCCTGTCGATAGCAAAACGATAATTTCGAGTTAGGTCGTTGCTGGCTAGGCAGCTAGCGCGTTAGCTTGCTATCGTATTCCCAGCTGTTGTGGCACGAAAAAAACACGCTACCACACGGTAGCCTGTGTTATATTAAAATTTGCGCTTCTGTAGCTGTCGTATAGTAGCTACAAAGGTAGCGGCTTCAATACTCAGTTCACTCCACCTTGGCATTGCAACTCATGTTAATTTGTAGCTATAATTGGGCACTAATATGTATCACACAATTCTGTTAGAGAAGGACTGTTATGGTTGTAGTCATTCCTAAGTTAATGGTGATTTTAAATATCCGCAATGCGAACTCAGTAGCTTGCTAGATTTGTAGATGCGTAGCAAGCTGGTGTAATACGCCAGTTGTTTTATTACATAATAGTTGTTTTATTACATTCGACTTTTAGTTTGATTGAATGTTTAGTGTTTCTGTACGTCATTATAAACAATGGAGGTATGCCTACATTATCACACATGTTCTTTGGATTCATTCTCACTCGTCATTTCAAATCTTTTAACCGACTTGTGACTTGGTGTACTCTGATGCACATGGATTTATTCAAAATTTGTCGTCGAGTTCTTTCCTGAAGTGGCCGGTTATACAGGCCGATTTAGCCAACTATTGCCTAACAGTCGTAGAGGAAGTTGGTTATATAATGGAGCTTTATTAAGTTAGTTTTAAACTAAACGGTGTATACAAGTTTAGGAAATCTTTCCCTTTACTAAATGGTTTGTTCTTGTTGCAATATTATGCTCTCGCCTTTGCCTTTTCACTGTGGGAGGACTTTTGTACTGTAGTGTTAATTTTCCCTTGAATGCAGTCAGTCCATTGCTGAAATTGTATCCTTTGGTCGCTGTAGCCTATAGAATATAATATAAAAAGCGAATGTCATTGCTGACAAGCGCCAGGCTAGCTCACGTATTGAATTGTTCCATTTGAAAAAATACTTGATGGAAGGTATGAAATGTCCAAGAAAAAATGTACAGAAAGGCTGTAAATGAAGGCTAAGATTCTCATGCCTAAATTGTAAATGTAGCATCCTGGATGGTAATGCTGTACAGCTCAGCACAATGAAGCACAGGTTTGTCCTTCCCCACAGTGCTAATGCATTATTAATTGACACAGAATGGGATATGATTTCAGCTTTTCATGGTGCACATCCCCTGTGTCTTGCAGCTGTGTGGCTGCTGCTCTGCGGTTTTTCAGCGTTGCACACTTCCCCAGCCTGAATGCTCACAGATCTCCTCCTTTTGGCTTTTATCAGTTGAGTGTTCAGCTGGCCAAGCAAAGCCTCTGGGTTGGCAAGCACAGATGCCACTTTTCCACATTTTTCAGAATTGGGTATTGGTGTCCCAGAGACTTGTATCATGAATGGTGTCTGATTCCTTTGTAACCTGGTCTGCTGCTGGCTTGATGGGTTCCTGAATCAACCATTTTTTTGTTCATTGCAATTCATTCCCATAAATGAAGTCAAGAATGTTTTGGGTTTTAAAAAAAGGTGGTATGTAAAAAAAATAATTAAAAAAACGGACATTGTGATTTTCTTTTTGCCCATTTGTTGCAAATCAATGTTCTGTTTCTTTTCCACAGCCTTCAGTTTGCTCTTTATTTACATTTAGATTTGGGAATTCATAATGTAATAAATATTTGCCTTATGAATGAATGAATCATCGCAGTTATATAGCACTTTTCAGAACGTTCAAAATGCTTTACAGTGATGAGTGGGTACTGACCTCACCCACTACCAATGTGTACTTATGTGTTTCTACCTGTGCTTGTGTCCCATCAACAGACCATACCATTGTGCCTTCACACCCCTGTCCACTAATCCATCATAAGTGCTTAAAAATTTATGTCAAAACTGGTGCATCTCACTATTCGTTCGCCAACTCCCATGATAAATATGCTATGCCGTTTTGAGTGTCTGCTGCACTTTAAAGGTTCTGTTGACAGAGGGAACAGCTCAGATGTTGTTTTCAGTACTACCAGGAATGATGCATTCAAAATAGCATGCACGTTTCTCTCTTGAGCCAATTACATTATTACACCACTTTCAGTGTGATGACTACCTCTACTTGCAACCATAGCAACTTTGTCTCCTTTGTCTTCACAGTTCTTTCTGAATTGAATAGGCAGCTAAGCAACAGAGATTAGTGGCTCTCTGAACATAAACATATCTGCCCTACTGTCATTTAGAGGTTCATTTTCCCTGTCTGTTGCTAAATTATTGTTGATTGTCATTGTTGCCCTTATTAGTGATATGAATAAGAAGGGGTGTCAGGGTAGGCGCTAAGGGGGCGTTGGCATGTGAAATGTCAGGTGGAATCACAGCCATTTTTCGTCATGACTGCATGTTGGTTTCTGTGTGTAGTGAAGTTAAAACTACACTGTTTCAAGCAGTACATTTTTGTGGGAGTATTTGAAGAGTAAGATGAATTGCGAGATAGCTGATAAGCACTTGGGATATTCCGGGACATTTAAAAGTAATGGAAGATATTGATATTATGTTGTCCTCATTTTAAATAAATATGCAAATATGAGAGTTGATTAATATTGTGTGTAAATCAGTGGTTCCATTTAACTATCACACACATTTTCTGTTCCTCTGTGTAAAATTTTTACGTGAATGTGCCTCACACTTTGCTTTTGTGTTTCTGGTCGTTTTAGGATGGTATTGTCAACCCCACCATCAGGAAAGATATGAAAGGGTTACCCAAACTTTACTGTTGTCCGATAGATGGCTGTCCAAGAGGACCAAACAGACCATTCTCCCAGTTTTCCCTGGTTAAACAGGTATTGCTGCATCTTGTGATCCACTGTAAAAAAAAAAAAAAAAAAAAACCTATCCTGGCAGCTGCAAAAGCTCGTTTTATTGTGATGTGAGAACTATTATTGTGTTTGCTTTTTATTCCAAAAAATAAAGTAAAAAAGTAGAATCAGAATCGCCTTTTCTCTGATCAGTAAGGTTGGTACAACACCCAGGCGTATTTTAAGTGCTGCTTTGGATGTTCTTCATTATTATATCCAAGGGTTGTGCAGTCAGTTCTGTTTATTTAACAGCATTGTTTGACAGCCTTGCGTTGTTTTGGAATTCTCTGCGTTCTTCCTCTCTCAAAAGCACTTTATGAAGATGCACGCCGAGAAGAAACACAAGTGTGACAAGTGCAACAACTGCTACAGCATAGAGTGGGACCTGAGGAGGCACGCCGAGGATTGTGGGAAGACCTACTGCTGCACGTGCGGCTGCCCATACGCCAGCAGGGCGGCGCTGCTCTCCCACATCTACAGGACAGGCCACGAGCTTCCCACAGAGCACAGGTACTGTTTTCTCAGTGGCGCAAGTATCCGATCCTGATTCCCAGTGCTGTGGATAGTGAGGACATGTCTTCGCTGTGCACACTTTTCAGGTTCCTGCCTAGTTCTCCATTGCCTCCATTATCAAATGACGATGTTCTTTCTTTTTTTTTTTCCCTCTTTCGCTGTGTTACAGATATCCCCCTGGCAAAAAACGGAAGATGGAGGGATTGCTAAGCAGCGCAACAAAGCTCAGGCCGAATGGACAGATTTTTCAGGTTGTGAAGAAGGAAAAGGAGATCTCTAAAGTGTGCATTTCAACCGATGAAGCCAGTCACCCCGATTCTGGGTGCCAGAACCACAGTCCCACTAAAAACCCACAGAAGCCTCTCCTTCCGAAGCCAAAGGTTGCCTTGGTGAATGTTCCTGTGATGCAGTTTGCACACTTGCCCGTTCTACTCTCCTCGACAGAAAATAGTGCGCTGAGGTCCGTCGTGCTAGCTGTGGCCAATCAGTGCTCTCTTATGAGCACCGTTCAGTTCTTGCCCCAGTCAGTGGGAACTGTAATGCCAGTGTTGGACACAAAGACTTTGAGCTTTCAAGACCCCATGTCCAGGATGGGCCCAAATCCCATCAGTACTGAAGTGCAAGTGAATTTGGACAAATATGCCTCTGCTCATACAGAGACCAATGATGCGGGACTCAGGAGCAAGAGCACGTCCACCAACATTCAGACTGACATATCTTACCTCACAAAGGGATCCACGCAAGCCTCGTGCAGTGTGGGTGAAACTGCAGTTTCGTCTTGCTCCCAAACGGACATCAGTGTTAGCGCACAGGTGCTTCTGCCTGTCAGCGTAGAAACTCAGACTTTTCCGACACAGTCCAAAATAACGTCCTCCATCGGTGCACAGACAGACACTTTCGGCCAGATGTACATCCTCTCCGACAATGTCACTAAGGAGACACAGACTGGTGCTAGTCTGTGTATTGCTGAAGACAGAAGACAGATGGACCAGGCTATAATGTGCTCGGACCTTTTCGACAACGATGCCTTCGGTGTTTCAACGCAAGCAGGCTTGAAGGAGAGATCTTTTCAGACAGACACTGTTGCAGTACCTCTGGCTGGCAGTGGCTCCAGTCTCTATGATAAGGCTTCAGGGGCGATTTGCTTTGGTGCCCAGACTGAAATGCTCCAGCAGAACACTATGGCGGACAACCAGACACAGACCATGATGCTGTTCAGTGATTTAGAGAACATCTTATCTGATGGCATGGCTGGTAACACTATCGACAGCCAGGGTTCACTGTCAGATACCACTTCCAGTTGTGATGCTGGCCTCTCGGCCGACCAAGAACAAAACACTGGGATTGACTTTGATTTTGAGGAGTTCTTAAAGGCCGTGCACATCCAGACACAAACGGAAGAAAGCGAGCTCTGCACTGGCACTCCTTTGGAGTCGCTGGACATCCAGACTCAGACTGATTTCCTGTTGTTTGACAACCCAGCGCACAATGACGGCAACACGAGGACTCATTCTAGCGATCTTGGACTGGAGATGTTTGACACCCAGACCCAAACCGATCTCAATTTCTTCCTGGACACAAGCAGTCACATGTCCCTCGGAAGCTTCCTCAAACAGTCTAGCTTCTCCATAAGCACAGAATCTTCAGACACCGAGACGCAGACCGATGTTCTCCCCACGCTTCAGTCGAATGCTCAGGACGGCCATATCAAGCTTAGCAGCACAGAGACGCAAACAGTAACCAGCTCTTTTGACAGTTTGGGAAACCTGTTCCTGACCAGTAACCAGACCCAAACGGTAATGGATGACTTTCTCATGGCTGACCTTGCCTGGAACACCATGGAGTCCCATTTCAGCTCGGTGGAAACTCAGACATGTGAGGAGCTCTTTTCTCTCTTTCAACACTCTGAGAAACCCAACAGCTGAACAACCCCTGGTGGGCGTTCTGTGGCTGTGATTCACTGACAAGATGGGCTTCTGGAGTCCAGTGACGGCCACTGGTGGCAGCTGGTGTTTGAGTAACGCATTTCACAAGGCTTCCATTTGCAAAATGCACTACGGCAAAAAAGATTTTAAAATGTAATGTGTCATTATCATTATATAGGTCATTCCAGTGTTGGGCTGTCAAGGATTGCATTTTAAGGTGTGTTTTTTTTCATGATAAGACTAGATCCACAACATATTGGCAAAGATTCATATTTTCTCCTGTTTACATACATACATACGTTTGTATAACACAGATTATAGTTATCTGTGCTAAAGAAAAGTACTGTGCAGAATTATTTAAAATGGCTGCTGCACTCTTGTCACTGTGAGTACGTAGTGATTATTTATGCCTATTGGAGAGTTTCTGAACACACTTTGACTTGCTAGCTATTGTTTATAGTCTCTCATCAGCTTTCGTACTGCATGTTGCAGGTTTTTTCCAAGTGATTGACGATCGTAAATCACTTAATTGTCAGCATACCTTCCGTTTTTTTGAGAGGCATGTTCCAAAGATTGTGTTTCCTTTTCAGTAGCTTCTTGCATGATGTCTGGGATATTGTGAACTGATGTGCTGTCATTTGCATTCGGTAACGAGGGGAATGCATCGTATGTAAAACACCAATCACAATATTTACCTCCACCACCAGTAGGTGGAGCAGGGGCTGCGTGATGGTCACCTCTGTGTGTGCGCCAGTCTGTGAATCGGATTACACTAGAAACAGTGACAGATCTGTTTAGAAGAACATGGTAAATTATTGCTTTGTTTGGACAATGATGTGATTATGTTTCAGAGCTGGTAAGACCACAGTGTTGGGTTGTACCTCCTAAATGGCACAGGGTTATTACTGCATCAGGGAAGACGTACAAAAGAGGCTCCCGACACACATTGATGTAAAACAAATTTTTAAAAGTATCAGTTAAATGTAGACAGATTTTCAGTAAAAATTCTGCTTTTCAAGAAATATTGTTTGAACGTTTTCATTCGGAAGAGGGAAACCCCTCCAATTTGTAAAATTTTTTTGTGTGGCTTGGGACTACAGTATATATCTGCAGAGCCCTTTGAACTCAAATTTCAAATGTTAGCAGTGTTTTTTTTTGAAGAGTGTTGTTTAACTGGGTGATGAAATTAATGAAACATGATATGTAAGACTCGAACGTAAGCGTAACTAAATTCAGTGAGCTACACAAAGTTATGGACAGTGTGCCACATTCAGTTTACCTTTGTGTTGCACTGTTTTAAACTTTATGGACTTCCTCATGTTGATTGTTTTGTAGGTGCCTTATTGGAAGTGTTAAGTTTATTTTTATATATATTTTTTTGTTAGAATTTGAAAAAAAAAAAAAATCCACTGCTGCTTTTCTAGGAGGGTATCCAGAATGTTATATTGTTTGTACATACAAACAGATCTGGTTTCACAGACCCAGATTAAGTCTAAATCCTGGACTAAAAAGTACTTCACCAAAAACCTTTTTTTTTGGTCCAGTTGTAGGCTGCATCTGGTTCTATGAAACTGCTACTAAGGGTTCAAAGTGGCAGATTGACTTTCAGAATATTTGTTGTTGCAAGATATAATATATAGAAATGTTCTAATGTATGCTTGAATACCATTATATATATGAGTACATTCTCAATTCCAAAAATGCAATGCAGGAATGTGATGTTATTGCATCATTCATTGCATTATGGTCTGTATGACTGATCATGCTACGGATTGTGTGCGAGTGAACTTTACTTAACCACCAAAAGAAATCTACACGATTGTTTTATTGTTTGCACAATAGTAGTGGGATATCTGTTACTGCTGCATTCACCAGTGAATGTCTTGTTCTCAATATGCTACATCAGTTTAATTTATTTCAATTTTGGTTCTTGTATTAACTGTAAAGCTAGAAAAATGTCTTATTGAAAAATGTATGTAAACTTGAACATGAAAACATTATAAGCAGATGCTTTTGTAAATCTAGCGTTTTCCCTTGTTGTGCATGCAGTCTGTGCCAAGAAAATCTTTCGTTGGCTTTAAGTTTTAAGCCTCAGCCTAAGTTGTCTGACTGTTTAGTTTAGTATGCGATCGCCATTATAAACCTTGTTGTACATTCAGTTGTCAAAGCTATGCAGTAGAAGCTCTTAATAAATGCACTTCAAAGGAGAATGGTTGTCTTTCTTCCACTGTATTGTCACCTTCAACAGGTAATTTTGTATTTGGTATGTTGTGATTTACTGTTGTCAGTTTAAATGTCATGAATATACTAAGAACAACTACATGACAAAAAAGGTTTTAAAATAATTATAGTTTTCATATTTTCTGCCAAGATATACTTTTTTTTTTCTTTTTTTGGCAGTTATACTTCATTAAATGATGAATAAGAATAATATTCTGAGTAATCAAACAAAGTAAAATTTATATTGAATGGGAAGGGAATATGATAACAGTAAATAGTGGTTATACGGAGATTTTTATTTAGGGTATTTTCAATTAATTTTCACAATATGAAAAAACACATTCACAGTAGGCAGCTGAGATTTCTTTAAAGCCAGTACATCTCATAACACTCATATGTAATGACATTAAACTCCTTTTCTGACAACAATATTTTCTCAGCTTTTATTTAATACGATACCCAAATACTGAACCGTTTATTTGGATTTCTTGATGCTGTTTCATAATTTTTCTGTATCACATTGCAAGGAAGGCCCTACACATTTTCAATCCTACACAGTAGGGGAAAATCAGTATGAATGTAACCCATCATAAATGTAACTCGGCCAATAACTTGGGCTCCTGTAGCAGCAGTGTTTGTTTCACGAGTATACACATGCAATTCGGTCCTCTACCGAGTGCCAACAACAGAGAAATTTAACAACCTTCATTGTTTATTTCTAAAAAGCTCTTCTTGAGCAAGTTGAGTAAACATCTTCTATATTTATTTTGGCCTATATCGACTCTTCGCCCCACAAGCTTAAAAGGCACTGGCCTGAGCCTTCGTCCCCCATTTAACTTCTTTTCACATTTAACGTTTCCAGCGGAAAGTGGTTGTGGACATAATTAATAATCCAAGTTAAACTACGCGGTCGTTCCCTGCACTTGGTACTGTACTTCCCTCTATGGTTTTCAACACACTTGTTCCTGGTTATGGTTATATACTTTGTTGTACGTCGCTCTGGATAAGAGCGTCTGGCAAATGCCTGTAATGTAATGTAATATGTTACAAGTCATTCAAATGCAAAGACGTATGAGATCATTGTGCTCTGAATGATATGCAAATCACAATGCCCAGAAAATGGTGCATTTAGATGAGTCGCACTGGCAGATTTCAGATTTATTCCCACATATGAATGTGGCCCAAAAAAGGATCTGAAAATATCCGATTCCATGTACTTTTTTTTTTCCTGTTCACACGTTCATAATACTTATCCGTTCTGAGCCACACGCAAGGGAAAAAAATTGGAATTGGGTCACTTCTGCCAGGCGGTGGAAACGTAGCCTAAATACTGCTGAAAACTATTTGTACGTTGGATGTGTCATCGCTCACAGACATTTAAATACTACAGTAATTAACCACAGCAGAGCAAAGTTAGCCCTCCGCAGCGCATTCATTGTATTACAGCATCATATTGGGGATTTGATTCCAACCTTTCAGTGTAGTTATGTAAAGTATTTCCAAGCAAATCCACAGGAGACTTTGGACAGGCAGAAGGAATCGCATCACCTGCCGAACATTCACAGTAGACGATGAGAAGACGCTGGCAATGGAACTCTCGTCCCTAACAGTGCAGGGAGCTGGGAATCGGTTTCAGTTATGCTCCTGGCCTTGAGCGCAATGTACAGTCTGTGGCCGTGAGTGTTCCTAACGCTCACCCTACTGAGGTCCTCGTATTTGATGTTTCTCACCAAACGGTATCCTGTCCGTGGAAACAAGTCCCCAACGATGTTCAACGGCGGATCCCGTTTCTTTGCGTTCTGGATGCCGAGGGCAAACCGCAAGTGTTTCCTGGGTTGTGGTGACCAGCGCAAGCCTGACAACCCCTGATGCTCTGAGGGAAAAGTTCCACAGCGGGCCTCGGGAACGTCGGAGGCCATGCCGGCTTGTATGAATTCACAGATCTTCTCCACACCCGCCCTCTCCCCCGTTCCAAGCGTGCCATGCAATCCCGGTCCATCTGAAATACCGTGTGCTGCGCTTTTATTTTCGGTACCTTCAGTTCCCCTCAGAGCGGGACTCTGCTGGTCACTGGCCCCCTGGGCTTTCACAGGGGGCAAGACATTGAAGCTGTTCATAATCGCTGAAACATTTCTGTCCTTCTCGGGCATTTTCGCACACTGACTGTCCAAGTGGTGTGTGTTCGCTGACTCGGGGAATGTTTCCACAAGTGTGAGCCGACTGGCTTCTAGAAATGCTTCATCGCCGCACAAAGCTTGCTTCATCGTTTCTTTACAGGTGTGATGCTCTGTGACTGAAGGAGACACGTTTGAAGGGTGCTTCGCGAGGCTCTTCAGACACACAAGAGGGCATTTGCTTCCTTCGCAATGATGGTGCTGGTCTGAGCTGCCATTTCCTTCAGAATCGAACAGTGAATGAGTAGAATGTTCGGATTCAGCATGCCTCAGGTGCTTCACATCTATGCAAAGCAGACAGTGGTAATCGCCGTCAGCAGCTTTGCTCTTCCTGCTTTTCTTCTGAATTTGAAATAAGCAAGCAAGAGGGGGTGACCTACCCCAGCCCTGGATCTGCCAACGCAATGGACATTAAATATGTGATATAATAGCATTACACAACACGAAAATCAGTAAAGTACACACAAGACCTGACATTAAAAAGGGAATTTCTTGTTTCATATATTACCTACATGCTTTTCCCCCCACAATGTACTTAATAGCCTTCTTTCTTTACGTTTTTTTTGTAAAACCGTTGGTTCCTCGCTCAAATAGAAATATGACAGCTGTCATACGCAGTGACATAAATTACAGTATGAAGGTTTTAGAAATAGCCTACTTATATTATGCACGTAGTATCGAGCAGCGGTAGTAATCTTCGATGTCGATGTGTTTATCTTCATGGGTGGATTATTGCAACATTTATAATTAAAATCTTGAGATACTGAACAACCTTTTGTAAACTTGCAAAGGAATGTAGGGAGTGAAAACATTACTTACTGCTTCTTCCCAGCCCGACTCAATGCTCAATTCGTATGCATCCTCGTCTTTTGCAAAACTGTCTTCGCTGATATTTAGAAGAGCATCGGCATGTCTTCTGTCTGGGGTTTGGCAGGCGTTCCATTCTGTGTCCTGCACTTTCCCGCGGATCTCTTCATCTACAAGCAAAGAGCTTTCCTGGAGCATGTCCATTAGTTTGCAGTTTCTAAAAAGACGCCTTTCACTGCGGAACAAACGGAAAACAACAAATTAAGCATCTTGGCAAGTTCCATTTGTTTTAAAAATGCTGGTATACTCAACCAACATTTAGATTAAGTAAAATGCATTGTGGACATAGTCTTCCCTTTTTGACACTGTTAGCAATGCACGATACACTTTATTAATTAACAGTAGCCTATAGATAAATAGCAACTCTAAAATCGAAGGAAGAAAACACATACCACATGCGTTAAACAAAATTACCACCGGCAGACTACACGCTCTCAGAAGAGAATTAGCTCCGAATCTTGTTACTCTAAATGGGTAACTGCATGGTGGAGAGAAATATTTAACGATGTCATAAACCCAGCTAGTGCGCTCGTAAAAAACAAATCCAAACAACGAAGAAGACCTGCTATCTAAAATAGGCATGTACACTGTTTGTGGAGTAGAATTACGTTGCCCTGGCAACCCTACTACAGAAGTCCGGGGGAGACTAGGCGGACTTCTCTGATACCAACACGTGACTTCCAAAGAACAAAGGCGTACGTGACGTCATACACGAACAATCATATTGTAGATCAAAAGCCGCTAGAGGCCAGTTAAGTAGCCAACGCTCTATTTAAATCTATGCATGACCCAATGGGTATTTCTTTATGGTTCAAATTTTCATGAGGTAATTTTATACTCTCCATAAATGCTTTCGTAAAACAACAGAATGGAAAACTGTGGAACTACAATTACTGTATGAGGCATAATAAAGTCTTTTAATCTATTTTTCCCTCAGGGAATTCTTTGGCTTTTTCCTTGACGCAGCACTTTAAATGTTTACCACATTTTAGAGGTGTTTAGACCAGAGAGGGACCGAATGTACTCTAAATGCTAAGAGTTGAATTAACAATGGACGTTTTACTGTCTATAGTAATTCATACTTTTGAACAGTATGGCAGGTTTTGTTAAGTTAATTGAAGAACATTACCACATGCCTTTGTTGTCTGTTTTAGGGGAACTAGGGGGCTATGAATGAGTGAGTGCAGTAAGGGCTGTGGGATAATTGCACTGATCCCACGGTTCCTCTTGTGGTACTGCCATCTCTGCTGGCAAAGCACCACACCAAGTACATATGCTGGCTATGCCTAGAAGCATAAAAACACAACTGCAACTGCAATAAAGACTGGAGGAAGTAAGGGTCTTATTTCTTGTACTGTGCACAGTAAAGTGATCTGAGATTTCTTCATCCCAAATCTGTAAACAGAAAAAAATCAGAGGTGGTGTCTGTTTTCACTACCACAATGGGTATTTCATTTCAGTGAATACAATATGTTTCCACAGTCACAAGACAAAATGTGTAATATTGGGCCACCTGTAAATTTAAACACAACATAGATTTTGACCAAAAATACTCGGAATAAATTTTAATGGTCAGCCTAATCTGAATTGCTTAGTTTGAATCTGTCGAAAAATTATGAAATACAAAACAAACACTGTTTTGAAATAAAATGGGTTTTCGGTGATAGAATGGTTTTACCTTTTGCAACACATGCTCTCTGGAGTGAAATAGATACTGATACTTACAATACACAAACAAGTCAGACATCACATGATAAGGCTGCTTCATTTGCTTTGTCCAAGTTACAAATTTTGTTTGATTCCATTTTGGAGGGCAGAGTTTTTTGTGTATGTACATTTGTATATGTTTTGTTATGTCTGCGTCACGTCTATGTCACTTGAATATCGTCACTGATAGACCACGTTAGATGTGTAGCATAAAAATCAGGGCACTGTTGTTCATTTTGCTCTAACCAATCTAGAAATGTAGTACCTATCCAAAACACAAAGAGCAGGGCTAAATATGTCGTTTTCGAAAGCTTAAAATTGGAATGCCTTGAAAGTGGTATCAGTTACCCTCTCCATCCCCTGTGATGCGTCAGCCGCGCGGGTTGAGATTGGTTCAGATATCCGCAGTGTCACACACACATACACACGTGCTCAGCCTACAGCACGCATTAAAACCAGACAGCTGACGGCATCTTTTCATCCAACTCCTCGGAAGACATTTAGGCTTGTGTTGCAGATTTGCACGTTCTATGGCAAACGAAGCGGTACATTCTGTTGTTGTCATGCTGCCCCCCAAAACCTGCATCCCGAAGAATTACAGCTGCATGGCTGGTTTGTTTGGGAGCTTGGCGGCAGCAAACCAGTGGAAAGAAGACGGAGAGGAAGAAGGGGATGGTCTTTGTGATTCAAGCCTCGAAAATCATGTCGTGGAAGAAAGACCAAGAGGCAGGGAGTGCTTTTTGAAACCTCCGCAAAGTCCGACATTGCGAAGGCGATGTAAATCACTGCCGACCCCGGTAGAAAGAGCAAAGCTTGAAATAGCACGGAGCCGAAGCCCATCCTCTCACAAAAAGGTCAGATTCGCCGATTCTTTGGGGCTGGAGCTTACTTCAGTGAAGCACTTTTGCGACGCCGACATGCCGGAGGTACCGCAACCTGTAGTAGAAAAATTTAGGAGAGGAAGCACTAACCATTTCAGTAACTTCGACAAGTTCCCCAGAATTCCTACACAGTCTATTTTCATGGAAGCCCAGTTCATTAATCCTGGCCAGTTACCAGAATTCTTGGAAAAAGTGCTCGAAGTAAAGGTGTTGTTGGAATCTGTCGAAACCAGTGAAATTTGCCTGTCAGGCATTGTTCGTGTGGTAAATCTGGCATTTGAAAAGAACGTCTTTTTGAGGTACACCCTCAATAACTGGATAACGTTTTTAGACGTTCTTGCTGCATACGTTCCGCACTCCACTGATGGGATAACTGACAAATTCAGCTTTAAGATAATCACTCCTACATTTTTGGAAAGTGAAGATACATTGCAGTTTGCAATCAAGTACTGCGTCGGTCAGGATGAGTTCTGGGATAATAACAATGGAAATAATTACAAAGTGCGACGACACCGGTTTAAAATCTCTCCACCCCGGGAATGGGAAAATGGCTGGATTCACTTCATTTAATGTATTCTTTGTTTTGGCATTCACAAGAATACGCGCGTATTTGAGCGGGTTAAACTGTGATTTTGAGCGATTGCCTTTGGGATTCCCTTGTTGGGATACATATTTTGATTTTTTTTTTGTTATTGACGTTCCTTTAAACGTATTTGGATGACAAGTCCCCTTAGGCGGAGAGCGCATAATGGGTAATGTTGTGGTGGAACACGGCGAGCATTTAGTTGAAATTTTAATAGTAATTTTGTATTATTACTACATCAGAATTCTCATAGGCCTGTCTTAAATCGACAGGATCGGGTTCTTATGTAATACCCCAATACATGCTGCTCTATAGACGTCAGCAGATCAATTGAGCCTCCTGTAATAACACGACGAATAATATATCGGTTATATTTATTTGCAATGGTTTCACATCATTTGCATAAAAAAAATATTTTCATCTTCTCCAACGCTTTAAATAGCTTTAGGCTTCTAAACTGACCATAAAATGTCACGTTTCAGGAAAACGTGCCACGTGCCTCCAGTAATGGATATGACGACATATGGAGCATGCGTGTGTTTGTTTTTTTGTTTTTTTAATGTAGCCAGATAATTTGAGCATTGGACCGTTCATATGGTGTAATCCTTTAATTCACCTGACACTAAATTCTATCACATAATGATCACTGTTTTGTAGAGTTAGTCAGGGAAACCTTTTGTGAAAATGCCATGAAAATGGCTCACTCAGATAAGCAGGAAAGAACAACATGTACTATTAATTTTTACTGTAGGACATACATTTAAAAATGTTATGTTCTCGTGAACATAATTAAGTATGGTGTTTAAATAGTATATTTTCTATTTGTGTTCATTTCTCATGTTTGTTTTTATTATGTGTTAATTATACTTAGTAGTTTGGATATGCCTTACCTTTATAGTATAAAACCAAGACCATATCTGTGGATGCATGTCATGTAGTTTGGAGGTAACAAATACAGTACTACTGTATGCGCCTCAAATCTAGAACAGTTACGTAGGCTCCATTAATATTATAATGGCTGCAAACTCATTGGGCTACAAAGTCTGCCTACCTCTTTCAAACAATATATTTCCTGGAAGAAATACCAAAACATTTTCATGAAATGTCTTTACTGTAATGGGTAAGGATGTTAAGGTGAAGAATGTAAGTGATCTGAGGGAGGTTATGGCTTCCATTCTCTTTCTTTAAAAAAAAGTCTAAGAAGATTCAAAAATGGAATTGGACTGCTGGATAATACGTGTATACTTATTTTTGGCAACTGTAGCCATGCTGTTTCCAGTATTTAAAGTCGATGAAGTATGCCACTTTTCAAAAAAAAAAAAAAAAAAAAGTTTCAGTTTTAACTGAATGCTGTCTTTATTTTCCTAACCATCATTTGTCACCATGTGTAAATAATTAGCAGCTGATTTGTGCAATAATTGGTTTTTTTTGGTGAGGAATACAAGAAATATGTAGGTGAGTTTTTTTTAAAAAAAAATTTTAAATTTGGCTTCTGCTTAAAGGAAAGTGCTTTCTTTGTGTGTATTAGCCATCCATAAGGATGGAGATGGCAAGGAATTTACGTTACGGTTAATATAACAGTATTGTCTCATGCTGCTGTGTGTTGGCTGTCACAGACTCTTTTTCTGGTCATGCATAGCCTGGGCCCAGCCCAATTTTCCTTATAAGGACAAGGAGTGAATGTGACCTTGGTAGAACAGAGCTTAATGGGAGTGTTTCGTGCCAAAACCTCAGGACTGTGACCCCCTTCAGGCTCCGAGCTGAGGGCTCCTTACAGAACTGTGTGCTTTTCTATATTGTGTTTTCGTCTCGTAAGGCACATTTTAAAGCATTTACAGCATTGCTAGGGTGATGTTGGTTGTTAATTTTTTCTTCCTGGTTTTAAAATCTGTGACGGTCTTCTTTCAACAAAAACAGTTAGACGCTGTAAATGAAGAAGTTGTTTTTAGGAATTGTCCCTCGACTCTGTCTTGCCGATTCGTTGTACTACTGCTGCTTGCACATGTGCTTAGAAGTGTTATGGTGAAGTCTTCTTGAGTTTGAAATATTTATACACAAGGTGTTATTGTGGTATAAATGACTGTGAAGTTAATCATTGAGTCATCATACTGGGAAATTGTTTTGTATAGACAATGGGTGGTAGCTAAAATAATATTAAATTTGAGGAGGATGTAAGTAAATTTTTTTTGCCATAGAAGGCAGGCCTTCTGGTTGCTTTTTCCTTACAAACCTAGTGGGACATTGCTGGGATCTTGATGTCATCCAGAAGTGCAAATCAAGTGTAGCAGATATATAAATTTCAAATTGACAAGGTAAAATGTGCAATGATACAATTGTCTTTAAAGCAAAGCTGATGGCTGCACTTTATTGAACTAACTCTTTTTCCATTTGGCCAACTGATTCCATTATTTTTTAATTGTGTAAATAAAAATTGTATTTGAATTTACTGTTATGCCTGAAAGAGCCTTTTCGGTGGGATTTGGTGGGCGAGATTTATGAAAGTGTGGGCGTAAAACTGATAAATTTTAGCGTGAACCTGGTTTTATGCTTTTGCATGATATTGCACATTTGTGAAAAAAATACTGAAGTGCAATATGTAATGATGTTGCAGCGAAATGATTTCAGCATCAAAAATGAAACTTCCATGGTGCATCAGTGGGTCTCCTACGTACCTGATTGATTCACTATTCAACTGCCAGTCAATCTATTGTCTCACAAATTTTAACATCAGAACTCAGCCTTTTTCTGGGTTATAGCTTGAAACCTTTATCGTCAATGCTCAAAATGATTTATGTTAGATGACTAGGAAATCTGTTTGTCTCTAATCTTTTATACTGAAACACAAGGCTACATGCAATAGGCAGTTATGTGTAGTGGGTAGGCCTGCCTCCGCTCACCAGCTTTTGGTTTTGTGTCTGGATATTCTCTTTGTATGTGGCCCCACATCCTTCGGTTTGGAGGTGATCGATCTGGAAATGACGGTGCTATGTTTTGAGGTTTTTTTTGTTGAGTTGTGGGCATGGGGGACCGCAGGTACCTCCTAGATGACCTGTGCGAGTCTCTGAACTGGCTTTTAGGGTAACGGGTAAGGAAGGTTCGTGGCTTTTGAAAATGAAATGGCACCTTGACTTCTGAAAAGAGAAGGTATCGATTGTTTACCGAGCCGAGTATATTGGCTTTTGATTGCATGTTTTGTGTGGACTGAATTTAGCTGTGGCAATAGGCACCGTTCTGAAAGGCTAGGGATGTACTGTGAGGGAGGCTGAAGAATGGCATTCATAACCAACCACTTTTCTGAGACTACTAATTAAAATCTTTCATGTTTATGTTTCCTAATGCTAATGGTGCGGTCCTGTGTATCGGATACGTTTCACATTTTCAGGAGTGAACGTGTATCTTATTAGGCCTATATTTGGTAGCAAAAGGTTGTAGATATTTTTTTTTTTTGTAATCTATGCAAACCTTTTCTCAGAGTTAATGTCTTTTGTCTTTCTTTTTTTGATGTTTCATGGCTGAATGCTAAACACTGTATTTGTGCTGTTGGCATGTATAGTTAAAACATGTATGTTATTTTTATGGTGACTTTAGCTTACATTTTGTTAATACAACTGCATTAAAGACCTTTGTGATGGAAATCCAAAGTTGCATGTGTATTATTTATAGTCGTGATTTTGTGTGTTGGACTGTTATTACCTTCATAGATGATTCATGAATGTAATGGAGGATCACTGCAGGCATCACTTACATTGCTCACCAGGAATATAAAATTTCCTTTATGCCCTGTGACTTGCAATAATCATCATCTCTTTTTTTTTCAAATTACTGTTGTTCTATTGGGTCTTTCATGAACCAATCAGTTCTAAGGTGTGTCTTTACTTGAATTGACTGGTTCTGTCACTGCCATGCCTGGAGAGACTGAATAATGTCCTTTGATGAAAGAGATCAGTACTTAAATTTTTCTTCTTACCCTTATTGTACAAAAGGGTTGAATAACAATGTAGATAATCTGCTATGGCAGTGGGGCGTAGAATCACAGTTTAATGGTGTGGAAAATCTGTTATGAAACCATAGTCTTCGTTCATTGTTGTTTAAAAAAAGTTTTTTAGTTTTTTTTTCTTATGTGGGAATGCATTTTGGATGCATTCCCATGATTGATGTTTTTTTCTTCTTCTGCATAAACATGAGTAGAACAAAATTGGCCCACTCACCTCACCCACCACCAATGTGTAGCACCCACCTGGGTGATGCACGGCAGCCAATTTGCGCCAGAACGCTCACCACACATTAGCGAAGGTGGAGAGGGAGAGAACATTTATCTAGCCAATTAAGTCTGGGGATGATTTTTTTTTTTAGTGGCAAGTTTGCGAGAACCAGATCTGGGATTTGGCCAGGACATGGAAATTTGCTTTTAGATTAGGTCATTATGGTAGCTAATGGCAGACCTGGACATCTGGGGAATGTCTGGTTACTGCAAACAGTGCCACAGTCATAAATGACCGCTTGCACCAAAGTCACAAAATGCCATTTATATTTTACGGGATTCAGAAGGGATTCAAAAGCAGGTGAGAAAGGGATATATATCTCTGAAGAGAAATGTTCGGAATGGTTTCTTCCACAATGTGCTGGGCAGCACTGGTAAACTGCTATTGACGGGAGAGCACCGTTTGCCTGAGGAAATGGCTGTTTGTTTTAAAGCCCGTTCATTTTGTATCTGATTGCAGAATTCCCATCTCTATTTCTTTTCATGCCCTCTAATGCCAGGGGAGGTCAGGAGCCAACAACCATGCCAATTTCTGTCACTGCTGTGAGATGAATATAAACTGTTATTATATTTATTTATTTTAAAAAGGCGTATTTTAGAATGGATGGAATGTCCATCTTACAGACCTCAGATGTGCTCTGCATAGAATGGATGGACTCCATTGGCTTTTTGCTTTTGAAAATACAGTGTAGTGTGTAGACACATTCATTCTGATCTGTTAATTAGAGAGTATTTGTGCAGAAATTTTGAATCAAGGCCATGTATAGAAATTAAATTCTGATAAATACAGTTAACTCCGTTATGGTAGGTTTATATGTCAAGTGCCAGTAAGGAATAATGATTGTTTCAAGTACACGGAGCTCTGTTTTCAACCAAATTCATAAAATGAATACCAACAGCACATAATTAACAGAAAAAAGTTACTGCAAAAATCCTACTTTTGTTGCGACAGGAAGACCTGTCTCTCCCTACCTCTCCTACAGGGCTCTCCTGACCCCTTTTAGCTATCCTCCTTCCCACTGGGGGTAATATTTTATAGGTATGTCCGTGTGAAGATACCGTAGGTTGCCTATATTGTGCCTATCATTTGTGTTAACAGTTATAATTGTTGGTTAGTTCCATTACCCCTGCACTTAAAATACGGTTTCTCTGCCTCCTTGGTGACGTTGCACTTCTGTGTTGCTGAGACTGAACAGTTTTTGCAATGTAATGTGTAATAGGTTACACAAATTTGAAAACTACCAATTTTCTTAAAAAAGGTATTTGGAGATGAGCTTTTACATTTCCTTGATTTCAGATAAGGAACGTATATTTTATGTAATTCCTGTCATAAACAGGCAATGAGGCAGTGCATGGAATATGCCAACAATTCACACCAAAATAAAAACCACAACTCACATGACATTGCACAATAATACTAAAATTATTTTCTTGAATTTTGTATGTGGTTTTTCAGTTGAAATGGACACTGAGAAATAAACAGACCAGGAAGTGATGTTTGCCGTGCCCTTAGAGTTGTTTAAACAGGTGATGCTTGCTCAGAAACCATGGACACTGTTTGGTGCACAGCCCTTGGGGACTTTGACCACTGACACACATAAAGCACGGTTGGGTAGAGTCACACTGATAGTGCTCAGCCATGACACCAGCAAGTCTGCGGTCCTGGGCTCTGTTTTGGGCATTCTGTTCCACGTTCTCTCACAGCTCCCTGGCTCAAAATGGAGGAGCCTCTTTTCCTTTTGTGCTGCCCAGTCAGTGCGGCCCAAACCGGTTCTACAACACTGCATCTCTGCAGTGCAGCACATGCGGGTCCAATCAAAGCAGAAGCCTCAGTGGTAAGTCAGTTATCCAAAAGGAAGTTATTTTCATGGTGTTTTCCGTTATGGATGAAGTTGCTAATGTGGGTTAATAATTTAATTTTTACATTCTTGTTTCAGCAACTAATAAATTGAGAATATATCTATGCATTGACTTATTGATTTTACAAAACATTTGACCTCAGAAATATGTGGCTTTTAGGCACTTTGATGGAGTGACAGTCTGTCTGTGACATTGTCTCAGCATTGTGGTGTGTGTGTGTGTGTGTGTGTGTGTGTGGGTCTGTTTGACTGTGTGTGTGTGTGTGTGTGTGTGTGTGTGTTCCCATCAGGCCTACAGTGTGTGTGTCACAGTGGTTTCACTGTCATAGACCTGGGCTCTCCTCGAGTGCAGTGCTCTGTCTGTGTAAGTACCTGAAATGTGATAGAAAAATCCATTCAGTTTCATTCCATGAAATTCAGTCTTTGCTCCAAGCATGCCTATATATAGCATAATACATTTCACATTTGAGCTGTTTAGTGGAGATGAAAAAAGCATAAACAGAGTATGAAAAGAAAAATCAGAAAAATTTCTGAAATCATAAAATGTCATAACACCAAATAATATGGGCTGCAATCAAGATTGATAGGGACTTGGACTGAAGCTAAAATAAGTTGTTTAATTATGGTAGGAATCTATCAATCAAACTAATGGCTGTGAGATTTTGGATTGCACATGGCACATAGCAGAGCAGCATAAGATGTTAGGTTAACTCTGATGATACAGTAAGTTAAAATTAGTGTGTTCTCCTGGGATGGATATACAGATATAGCTATACCCTGATTTATGCCCATATATAGTTTTGAATTAATTGTCTGTTTCAGTAAGGAAACACCATAGAAATATCAAATTATATACCACTGGATACCTTATGTGTTGTCTGTATGCCCAAATAACAGTAATAACCTTCTTTGACATTGTATTGTGATGACATATCTGCAGTGTTACAGCAATGTTTACTGAAATACAGCTGAAATATACTGAAATATTGTGGTAGCTCGGTATCCATGGGAATGGCTTGTCACTTGTCACAGAATGGAACAACCTCACTGGACCAGAGAAGATGCCTTCAATGCCTGCATGGCAGAGGGAACTGTGTGTGTGGACCTGATCAGACTCTGGGTGAGAATGCTTGCAGTAGCCTGCCGTTACTTGTATTGCATCGTGTTTAGACCAGGCCTAACCAATATGTGTTCCCTTGGGGTGCAGTTCTTTCGAATGTACAAATGTAAAAGGACCTTTGAAAGACTGCACTCATTGTAAATGACTGTGGAGGTGTGTGTAGCAGTTATGGCTGGTCTAGGTCCGACTGTAAGAGTTAAAAGGAAAAGGGAGTGGAGTGGGGAATGGATAATGGGAATATGCAGCCTGAAGAGCAACTCTGGTCCCTTTCTGCCCAACCCATGCTAACTAACCTGGTTAGTCTTTGAAAGCTTGTCGAGTATGAGGTGGCTTTGAATGCTGAACTTTGGGACACTTAATCTGTCCAAGAGTCCAAAGAGCATATCCGCAATGGAGAATTAAAATTCCACCTAGAGTCACCTTCAGAAATGAAAATGGGAAGTAACAAAGCAAAATAACAAAATAGTGTCCTGATGGAAGAATTTGTAATTCAACTGGGAACATTAACTAATTAGAGTCACTACAGTGAGCAGAGAGCCGAGTTTGAATAGAATGAGTCAGTGGTCAAGCATGAAATCCAATCAGCAAACAAACCAGAAGGGCTAGACAAGAATCGAAAGCTGAAGAAAATACGGTCAACCATGCAAAGTCAATGAAGTAATCACTGTCCACAAGTACAGAGCTTGAATTCGAAGAGCTAGTCTCCCTGATAAATGTGAAACAGTGACTTTTACAAACCGAGTAACGAAATCGAGTCAAAAATGATCAGTTTGATTACAAACCTGAAGAACGCAAGGCACACATGCAGCAGAGACAAATCGACAAATGCAAACACAAAACGTCCGTCTGAGGTCTTAACAGAAGCACACTGTATTCTCTGATTGAATCATTTTGACTTTAACTTGCCCATCCCTCTGCAGCTGAGAATCTGAACGACCTGACTGCGTCATGTGTGACCTGTCCCTCAACTTTAGTGGGAAAGCCTGGCACAGCTTCGTAAGTCAAGTGTTTGCTTGTTCGGCTTTGAAAAATCTACTGAATTTTGCTCTTCTGCATTTATCAGATAAAACCTATTATCTTCTCAGGAAATGGTATTGTGTAGGTCTGCCTGAATTATAGATAAACTACAGTTCAACGTCTACATCAAAAGTCTGATTGTTTTCCTCCAGATGTGTCCTTTGCCAGGAGACATTTTATGCTGTATCAGGTACATGCACCTGTCCGGATGAGCTCCTGGTAAGCATCCTTTACGACTGACTATTTATCGATGAGCCGCTGTTTTTTCTAGGACGTATGCCTACCTTGATGCTGTATAAAACCATGTCAGGTGGAGCCAGTGTCCAGGCCAACCAAACTAATACCAGCTAACCACTAGTTTTAAGAAAACCAAATCAGAGGAACTAAAGCACTGTAACAGCTGGTCATGCCAGAGGCATTTTCCAGCCGGTGCAGTGCATGCCTAAAGGTGAGGCTGCTCTCCATGGTCCTGAAAGTCTCCCAGGATTTCTGAGGCACCGGGTGGAGCAACACTGCTTCCCCACTCTTCCCAGCACAACGTGGGTTAATTATTGCCAAAAATTAATGTTAGGCGCAAAATATAAAAAAGCATAACATTTGAAGTGTTCTGACCATCACTCCATGAAAACAGTGACAAAAATATCCTGGTAACGGAGCAGAAACTGTGTTTTTGAGACGCCTGGGGAATACCACAGATGTTTACCCTGAATCGTTGGATCATGCTAATTGGATTCTGTTTACTGTGACGCAATGAAAGCTGGCCCAATACGATGTCCTTTTTAATGTGTCTGCTGTTACAGCTGGGTGGGCTGTGCTTCAATGACACGCGCACCGCAGCTGTGCAGGTAAAGGCATTTCTGATCGGTGGGTTTTGGATAAAGATAAGGACTGTATCTATACTGCATTATTTTACATAACTTATTCACTTATTCTAGTCAGATTATGTTATGCTGTAACCTCAAAATAAAACTAATACCATACTTTCCTTTAATCGGTTTAGTTGGATAACTATTTTGTTGAAGAATTTAATATGACTGATTTAGAATTGATAGCATACTTCATACGTGCTCTCTGGATCACATGCACGCTGCATGTTTTTTATGCAGGGTAGTGTACCCCCAGCCTCCATTTGGTTCAGATTATACTTGGATTCCAGCTTCCTGGCCTGCTCAGTAAGTGGTCCACATGCCGAGTGTAAATCCTCCAATCATACGATTGAATCAGCACAGGAGGTGGCAACGCTAACATCTATAAATAGTTTGTTCGCTTGTTGAATTTGTGTTCATCCTGGTGAACATGTTAAAACTGGCTGATTCTTTCTTGATTCTTTTTTTTTCAGATTTACAACAATGCAACTGCTTGCCAGCTTCTCACTAATATGGTCCTGCTGGACCCAGCAGGAGAGAACTCTAAAGCCTTCAATCTTTACAACAGAGCATCTTCACAATCCCCGCCTCTGTGAGTTTGTCTGTGCGCCACCTTAAGAGATGCTTTGCTTGAGAGCAGGGCAGCCATATTTGTTTCTCATTATGTCTGTTTCAGCACGTTTCTCACTGAGTAAACAGGATTGTCACATCACATTAAATCAACACTCTGGCAGGGGTAACATGCACTCTCAATAATTCCAAAAAGGTGCCTCTTCCAAAGCTGGAAAGACGCCCAGGTCCTTTGCTGTGGCTGGCTGAAAATAAGAATGGAGTGTATATATACTTCAGGCCCTGTAATATCTTCCCCCTCTGTGCATGTAGGTGAGGTGTGATAAAGCACCCATGGTGATGAAGGGCTATGTGCTCTCTCTCTATCTCTCCCTTTCTACCTCTCTCCCTCTCTCCCCCTCTCTCTCCCTCCCCCCCCTCTTTCTCTCTCCCTTTCCTTCTCCCTCTCTACCTCGCTCCCCCTCCTGCTCCCCCCTCTCTCCCTCCCCCCCCCCCCTCTTTCTCTCTCCCTCTCCCTCTCCCTCTCAGGCAGTTCCTGCCGCAGCTGTTTTATAGTGAGTCTCTGTCCCTGGAACAGACGGCCCCCACCGGACTGACTTTCCTCTCCAACTCCCAGGTCTGTGTCATCTGGCTGTCTCCCTGCCTGCCTGCCTGCCTGGCAAGCTTGCACAGATGGAGATGAGGAGAGACAGCAGTCCTGATAAATCACTGTCTCCAAGGCCTTCTGCCCCAATAAGCCAATTCACCATCGACACCCACCACAGCATGATGGACTCACAGCATATCTGTTGTTGTGTTTTTTTTTGTTGAAATGCAGATTAACCTGAAGGTTGTGAAATTTGATGCCAGAGGCAGCTTTCTTGGATGGGAGGATGTACTGGGTGGAACCCTGCAGGTATATCCTCCCAGTTTACCAACTGCTTTTTTACTATGTTGCCATGAAACTGTTACTGTGTAAGTCAATTTGAGGCTGATTCTTCTTTTTTTAAAAATTGGAATATAGAATTAGAAAACACTATTTATGTTGGCTTTAAATATCTTATACATGAAAGTTTTTTTCATATTCATTATATCTTGATATATATTCATCTTGATATCCTGCTCTAAAAAAGAATAAAAATCATTTCCAAGCTGTATCATTACAGTTGATTTTGATCAGATCATGGTAGATACATTTTTCTGGAGCTCTGTTGCTCCAGAAAAATGCAGATTTGATTTGTAGTTTGTGCTTCTAGCTTTGTCCAGACACCCAGCAAAGACTGGATGCATCATATCTCTTTGGGACAACTTATCTGCAATCTGTGAGTATTGGAATCTACTTAATACTTACAGTCCAAATAAATTCTGATGTCTAGATTGCAATCGGATTGGCAAACTCATTCATTCATTCAGACCATGTGATTGGCCTTCTAGTGTTCCATTGCAGTTATGGAGCTGCTCTCCAGATATCCTGAACCAGTGTTCTATCAGCTCTTCCTGAAATACCGGGACAGACAGGGAGTGGACATGGTGTGGCCTATCCCTGTCCAGCATCTCAATCAGGTGTCCAGCCCAGGTCAGGATGTTCCAGATCATTTAATGTTTCATGTGTCTTGTGATGCGAGTGGTCATCTATAAATGGGTTGAAATTCAGCTTAAAATGGCATCCATGTTGTTATCCTGGAAGAGACCACAGTCACATGCATACTCGTATGACAGGGGCAGCAGTGTAGTATAATGGGTAAGGAGCTGGTCTTGCACTGTAAAGGTCGTAGGCTTGAGTCCCAGGTTGTGCACTGTCGTTGTACCCTTGAGGAAAGTACTTAACCCGCATTGCTTCAGTATATATTCAGCTGTTGTCTGCCGTGTAAATGCTATGTAAAAAGTCGAGCAAGTCGCTCTGGATTAGCGCATCTGCTAAATGCCTGTAACGTAATGTAACCTGTAATGTCATATACGTGCATCCTCCGGTGGGTTCTCATTGCCAAACTCATTGCTTACTCTTACCTAGTCCAGCATATCTTAAAAGCAGCACATGTTGATTATCACTAACTATCCTTTATTTTTAGGATTTTAACATTTTGAGATCATGGTATCCCTGCCGTTTTGATCACTTTTCTGTATCTTCAAAAAGCATTAGTTTTGCTGTCTATGAGTCTGACTGGGGATTCAGTCTAAATTTGTCCTTAACTTTGATTCAACTGACTATGAAATGAAAGGGTGATTGCTTGTTAAATCTTAGTTGACTATTATTTTATTTATGGAAAGGAACAAGGCATAAGATTTTTTTAATTCACTAAGACAATTTAGCAAGTTAAATTTAGTCCTCCCCAAACTCAACTGTGTTGGTGAAGATAAATACTACGACTTTATTAATTCATTCATTCATTCATTCGTATTGTAAGTCAAATTTGACAAATTTAGACAAATATTGGCTGAACCCAAGCCTGTGTATTGACCCTGCTTTTCAGGTTCAGGTCTCAGTGACCACACCTGTGTTTACAGACGGATCCATGGCTGTGCGGCGGTTCTTCCTGGTGGACGGACTGACAGGAAGAGACCGCAGCGTGACTCAGCAGCCTCTGTCCGTCCGCTATCTCAGCCGCCTGTTGCTGCGGTAACATCGATTTTGAGAGTCTGCTTTCCTCATGAGAGCTGGTTTCATAACATCCAGAGACCTTGTAAACTACTGTATAATGTGCAGACATCTCTGCGGTCTGTCATTATGAAAGGATTTTACACAATCATAGTTTTCAAAGTAACGTCTGCTTCAGGTCAAAATCAGTGTAGCTGAACAATAATTTTCCAGCAGTCTACCTCCACTGTATTTAGAAATGTGGCGAGACAGGATGAGCTTTGGGACACGGCTCTCTTGTGTTCTTGAAACAGTGTGAACGTTCCAACCAGCAGCCCAGCAGCCACACCACCCTTCCAGCTACTGGTTGAGTACAACACAGTCAATGACCCAGCCAACGCAGTGGCCCAGGTAGTTAAGCTTTTCCATGGTTGCTTCTCTTACCGCCGCTTTGTATAATGAAATATACACCCGCTGTGGGTATAATCACCAGACCAAAGGCTTTTTCTAGTTTCATATATATTTATCATTTTAGAAAGATTTTTAAATTCTCTCCAATGTGCCTCTGATGTCATCAGCGTGTCCCATCCAACCAATAGAAGCACTGCAGCTGAAGCATTGTCTCTCCTGATGGTCTTGGTATTTATGCTACATTTTCGAGTTCAAATTTTACAAGGGAACTTTACAAGAGATCTGAACAAATTCAGTAAAGGTTATGCCAATTTATGTCAATGGCTGGCACAAAGTCCAGTATGTCTGTTCGAATGAGGTTGGAATGAGATTATTTGAAGATTTGTATGGGCTAAAAACAAGGTAATATTTCAGAAATTCCAGCGAGCCTGTGTATTGTAGTTAGAACGGACATGATATACTTCCTGTTCCAGTAAAGGTTCTGGAAGCGGCCTTCTTTGGCAACCCAGCAGAAAGTGCATTACAGTAATCAATCTGACCAAAAACAAAAGCGTTAATGCGGTGTTAAGAAGGGCCTTGCCTGTGCAATATTCCTGAGGTGAAAGGGGGGCACTTCTGGACACGTTGCCGATGCGAAATTTAAAGATACGGTCAGGGATTAAAGCTAATCCCTGATTTCCTTACTTTGTGTTTATCCTGTTGGGCTAGTTTACAGGCAGATATGAATCTAATCGTTTCTCTGTGTTTTTGAGCCTATCAAGAGAATCTCTGTCTTCTCTTCATCTAATTTTAGGGAGCTGTTGCTCATCCACCGTATGACGCTAGGCAAATGACTAACCCGATGATCTGGAGCATTGGCATCATCTGATGCTGTTGAAACTGTATGTCATCTGCATAACTGTGAAAGATGACACTATGTTCACAGATAATATTGCGGAAGTGGGAGGATATATAAAGTTTATCCTTGTGGAATTACACAGATAATATACATTTTTTCTGATGTACTATTCTCCATCATTTTTGTGTGATACTGTTCATGTATCTTACATTTTACATGAAACGCAGCCAAATTTTCTATATTTATACCGGTTCTTGCGAGTTTATGTCCCAAAGCTGCAATCCTAATGAATTAGTTAATTGTTTTACTGATCTCTGTTTGTCTATTCCAGTACTGTTGCCTTGTTTAAAACCCCATTATGGTGAGCAAGATGCACTCTGTGTGTAAACGACAGCATTTAGAGCCTCAAAAGGGAATGCAGAAGAGCAGACTGAAAAAGGCGGTCCTCTAATCTACGTCTAATCTAAGTACATTACTCAGACACGAGAAGTCTTTTGTCTTTATTCAACCAAATGTGTCAAAGAAACTAGAGCTGCATATTTCTCAGAGCTTATTTCTGTCCACTGGCATAATCTTTGGTTTTTTCAGTTTTTCACAGACAGGTGCTTCTGCGTCATCATCTGAGGGCTGTGAGAAATTCTTGGCCTTTTTCTGTGAATACGTTTTATATCATTAGATCATCAATTTCTCCCCCTAGTTTAATTGCAAATCTTCATCATACTGAATTAATTAACAAGCTCAAGCCTATTTCTCTACAAGATCTCATGAACACATCTAGCCCTGTGGATATTTCACCAATGAGATTTGTCAAAGAGGTTATGAGAGGCTATTGGCCCTGTGTTGCTCTCTATAATTAATACTGTAGCCCACTTTTCACTGGTTTCACTTTAAGCATGGATGCATTCAGCCCCTTCTTAAAAAGTCTAGCCTTGATCCCTCTGTCTTCAGTAATTATAGACCTATTTCCAAACTACTTTTCATTTCCAAAATTCTGTGCAATGTCTCTTTGCAACTGCTTGTGGTGGCTGTGTATAACAATCTCTCCTGGAATTTTCAGTCAGGTTTTCATCAGCACCATTGCACAGAAACCGCGCTGCCTCTCGTCTCCAGTGATGTCCCGTGAAGTGCCGACGTGGGCTAGTGTTCGGTGCTGGTGTTGCTTGACCTCTGTGCTGCTGTCGAAGCCATTGATCGTCCCACAGTAATACATAGGCGGTGTACAGGTGTCCCAGGAATTGCTCTTGCGTGGCTCACATCCCACCTTTCCGATTGAAAACTAATGGTGTCTATTGGAGATTTTTCTTCAAAAGCTGTTAAAATTGACTTGTGGACTGCCTCAAGGGTCTATTCTGGGCCCAATTTTGTTCTCTATTTATATGTAACCTTTGGGGCACATCATTCATCGATGTGACTTTTTTTTCATTGCTATGCTGACGATACACAGTTGTATCTGTCCATAAATCCCATTGATTTTGGTTGGTTGATTTTATTTGACTGTTTGACTGATATCAAGAACTGAATTGCTCAAAACGTCCTTCAACTCAATAAAACCAAGGTGCTTTTTTATTGGCCCTAAGCAACCTTCGGTGAGATTTTCTACAGTCCATGGGGTTTTGGATCCTGTATGGTTCTATTGACGTGGGGATGAGCACCTTAGTTACTTGGCCACTGCGATTAAACCATCTGCCAGAAACCTAGGCGTTGTTTTTTACTAGACTTTTACTTTTGAGGAACAAGTGCAAGCAGTTGTTATATCTTGTTTCAATCAGCTCTGAGTCATTTCTAAGATTTGACCTTTTCTCAGAATCCCAAACTTAGAAAAGGTGATTCCTTGTTTTATCACCTCTAGATTGGACTATCACTGCATTTCACACAAAGTCAGAAGGTGGATGCACACCTCCAGTCAGTCCAAAATGCAGCAGCAAGGCTTATAACTAGAACCGAAATTCATGAGCACTTTACCTCACCTCTATTTTTAGCAGAGTTCTACTTGCTCCTCATAAACTTTTGCATTGATTTTGAAAGTTTTATTGATAACGTATAAAGCCCTTCATGGTCTGGCCCCTTTTTTTATATCTCTGCGCTTTTAATACCCTGCCATCAATCACACAGCTCTAGGTCCGAGGGCAGAACCCTGCTGACTGGTCCAAAGTCTAGGTTTAAATCCAAAGGTGATGTCAGTTTTACTGTCAGGGCCCTTAAACTCTGAAACAGTCTTACGGACTCTGTCCAAATGGCAAAGTCCATCTCATCTCTTAAGTCCCACTTGAAAACAAATTTTGTTTATATTTTGGGTGTTTCTAATGACATTTTATTATATTGTTTCTTGTTTCTCTCTGTATTTAGCTCTTCTATTTTGTAAAGCACTTTGTGACCTAGTGTTTTGAAAAGTATAATGAAAGTATATGAATTATTATTATTATTATTATTATTATTATTACTATTATTATTACTATTATTATTATTATTATTATAATAAAGTGCCAGCAATGTTCTGACTTGGATCTATCAGATATGCCTGCGTTAATGACTTAATTATGGAAATCAAGGAGTAATGCAGTGGTAGAATTCTTTTTTTTCTGACTGTCCTTCATTCTCCTGCATACTGTAGGTGTCATTCGCTGTGACCTACAGCATGAGCGAAGAGGACACGCGGAGGGGCACTGCAGTAAGTGCCTTTTGTGCCGGAGCTGCATCCTGCGCAGCATCCAGCTTCAAATGCCTGAATCTGGGGTGACTGTTCCCCGGGCCGTGGCTGATCTTCATTCAGGCCTGAGAATGGGCTGTTGCCCGGGAGATCTGATTGAAAGCGCGGGGAGACGACGGTATTTTACAGTGAGCGCTGCTTGATATTCCGCCCGCTGGTCAGACCAAAAGAGTTTAAGAGAGCACTGAAGGGTGACGGACTGCCATTGACTTCTTTAATGAGCTCATTTCATTTAGTCCCCCGGTTCTACTCCTCAAAATGCAGCCCCATGTCCCAGGTTTGAAAGGGGCGCCTGAGGTAAATGCTGAAAGAAATGGTGCATTTTGCGCTTCCTTAGGGGGGGTGTAATAAACTTCTCTATATCAGTTTTTGCTGCCATGGTGGGGAACAGATGTCACCCAGACAATTTTTTATCATTGGGCTGCGCATGATGCAGGAACACTCACATAAATCATGAATGACGCTGAGTCAGAGCCATTTTCAACCCGCCTCTAAATCACCTTTGAATGGGGACTTGGGCTGAAAATGACTTTGTGGCACGATCAATTATGCAGCGCTGCAAAAATAGCCTCCATGTCCAATAAAGGCAAGCTTGTTTATGGCATGTTAATCTGTTTAGTTATTTTCCTAACTGTACAAAACAGCCTTGTTTACTTACAAATGACGGTGTATATGGATATGAAAGTGGAAGTAGCATAAACAATCACACAGATGCTGGTGTGAGTAAACCACATGTTATAATTTTAAAATGAAGTTGGCATTTAAAAATGAATTAAGGCAACCATACCGCAAGTGCACAATTCCAACCATTAATGCATTGAAACTATTTAAATTGGTGTGTAGAATCTAGTGCGAGATGGATGTGTGTGCAGACTGTGCTGTGATTTGGCTGTGTGTGCAGACTGTTGATGTGATAGGAATGTGTGTGTGTGGACTTTAATGTGGGATGAATGTGTGTGCAGACTGTGGTGTGAGATGAATGTGTGCGTCGACTAGTGTGAGATAGATGTGGTTGTAGATTGTGGTGTGATATGAATGTGTGTGTAGACTGTGGTGTGAGACGAAAGTGTGTGTCGACTAGTGTGAGATAGATGTGGATGTAAATTGTGGTGTGATATGAATGTGTGTGCACCGACTGGATGTGATATGAATGTATTTGTAGACTCTAGTGTGGGATGGATGTGTGTGAAAACTAATGGGAGCTGGATGTGTGTGCAGTGTGAGATGGATGTGTGTATAGACTAATGTGAGATGGACGTGTCTGCAGACTGTGATGTGAGCTGTTCTGGGATGTGCCTGGGCATGTGGGATCACTGGGTTTGTGTTTCTCAGATATCTCTCGGGGTGCTGGGGGTCCTGTCCCTCCTCCTCGCCATGCTGGAGACGAGCAGCTGGAGTCAGAGAGCGGGACAGCAGTACATCAGTCTGACCGTGAGCCCTGTCCGTCTGTGTCTGACTGTCTGTCTATCTGTCGGCCTGCCTGCCTGCCTGTCTGTCTGTCTGTCAGTCATAACTCCACATGCCTTGTCTGTGCCATCTATCTGGCCATATATTAATGTGCCCTGTGTGTCTGTCTGTCTGCTATGCTATCACAAACATCCTGGCTGTCTGTCTTTATGTCTGTCTGTCCTACCTTGCCAATGTGTCTGCCTGAGCGATATCCATTCCCAGATAGTCAGTTTGCCTTGCCCGTTCATAAACTGCATGTAACTGGCCAAGCATGTGACACTGTGGCAGCTTTCACAGACAATGTGCATTGCCTTGAAGTCCTTTCTAAAATGCCTTTCCAGATAATATGTGGAAGAGCAGCACTTTAAACGTCTGGATTTTTTAATATTAGGGGCCGCGATCACAGGTCTTATGTCAACAGACCCGAATGCTAACAATAATGACCGTTGTCTGGGCATTGGGCACAAACCCTATCGCATAAGCAGCAGTTGTGCAAATGGCATCTTTTTGTTTTTTAATCACACAATCACTACAAAAGGCTAATTGTACCTTTCATGATAATAAAGGGCTTCGTGATAGGGGGTTGAGAGGTCGCTGTGGTAATTACGAGAGTGTGGTAATTAAGCCACTCTCGCTCACTTTGGGTTTGGGTCCTCTTAACCCGCACCGCGCCTCGGTGCCAGCTGTACACTGAAGCGCTTGCTACCCGAGGCGCTTCAGAAAACGGTTACTGTCAGCGGTTTTACAAGTTTGAAGATTCACCCTGTTGTTTCTGGGTGCTGTTGTAAAAACAATGTCCTAATGAGTTCATCACTCTGGTTGTTCATCCCGTTTTCCCCTCAGGTCATTGTGAAGTTCCTTGCCTTTCTCATTGGCAATCTCGCCAACGCGTTCTTCCTTGTGTCCTTTGGGACAAGCGTATACTGGCTGATCGCATTTAAGGTTGGTACTCTCTCACCATTGATGCAGCTATTTTTTAAAAAAGGCTGTTGCACCACAAAGGATGTCTTTGTCTGTCTGAACCATATAAAGCCTATTTCTGAACCATATAAAGCCTATTTTTGAACCATATAAAGCCTATTTTTTTCCTGCCTGATTATGGTTTCAGTTAAAAGGTGTCATTCGACAGCTGCAATTAAGTTATAATTTGCGGTGGCAGCTTTAATTGTCTGAAATAGGCTAAAACGCAGCAGAAGGCTCCAAACACGACCCCACATTTTAAACTGTGAATGGCTATCAGCAGTTATTATAAAAACTGACATCAATGTTGGTGAAAAAAAAAAAGGGTCCCATCTGTTGTGTTGGTTGAATGGTCTAATAAAAAGGTGCCAGCAACTGCATTGCACTGTGCCTCTTGTCGCGTACGTTTTCTGCAGGGCCAGAGATCGACAGTTAACATGGTGCTGCCCTCTTCTGGTGGAACTGTGGAAACAGATTTGATCATCTTTCTGTCCTTGGCATTTGTCTTCAAAGTGAGTTTATTATTTTGCATTGTATATTCTATACATGTTGCTTATTTTATCTGCCTGCCAAGCAGATGTTCTGATTTTACAGGTTTTTTAATATCCTTAATTATTTCCATCATCTGTTGTTAAATCCATAATATTTATATTGTTTTGCTTTGTTCTTTTTTTTTCCTAAAGGGAAAATTATAATGTGTTAGCCTTTTCTGAATGATTTTTCGGTCATGCATAAAAAATGGACTGGAGAGTGCTGGTGTTTCTGTTAATATGCATTAACGATGATCATTAAATGGGTCACCAATAAATTCAACGGTTCATACGAATTTCATTGGCTTGTCCCTTCCTCTCGTAGGCCTTGCAGGTGATACACATGCTCATCGTCCAGGTGTCCATCTCCATTTTCCTCATCGACTGGGAGAAGCCCAGAAATGCAGCTAATGCCTCAGGTCTGGGCTACATTTGCAGCGGCAGTAAAATCCACACTGTCCCTCGAGAGACCCATTTTGGACCAGCCTATCTTTCTAGTGTATGGGCTATAGTTTGGCGTTGGTGAATATAGGCTGACTGGGCACTTTTTATATTTTATACAAAGGGTATAGTTTCATAGCACTATATATAGCACAGAACTATAGTCTGGGTAGGGTGGGGTGGAGCCAGTGGGCATGGTTGTGAGTGTGGGGGTCGTAGCCAGTGGGCATGATTGTGGGGGGCAAAGCCAGTGGCCATGGTTGTTTGGGGTGGAGCCAGTGGGCATGGTTGTTGGAGTGAGGGGCGGAGCCTGTGGGTATGGTTGTGAGTGTGAGGGGTGGGGCCTGAAAGCTCTGTGCTCTGTCCTCTAGCAGGCCTTGGTGTCAGTGCCTGGAGGATTTTCTTCGTGGCCAATGAGTGGAATGAGATCCAGACCGCAAGAAAACTGAATCCACTGCTGCAGCTACTCACTGTTCTCTTAATACTACAGGTGAGATGGACCCTAATGTGTGCCAGTTTATAGTGTAATTTGATCGAAGTCATAAGGAAAATATTTACATTTATAAATATTTATATATCAGCTACTGCCACTTTCACTGAGATGACTTAACGTATGCATGTATTATAGAAAGTGCAGATGACTTTAGCTCTAACAAGGACCAGTATCCAAAGACTATTCAAGGAATAGCCTTTTTTGTTTGAATAAGTCCTGCTCTGTCACAGGCCAGTATCTATGCTAAAACCAGCATTCCGTTTGAAAGCTTCTTAAACTTACACCCACTGGTTTCTGCATAACTCTTTCCAGTAGCGCTTTGAGATGAAGAGTCCCTCTTTCCTTCAGAATAACCGCACTCACCTCAAGCTCTTCTGTGAATTATAGATTAGTACATGGCCTTGAACTGAGTGTAGTGTCGGTCCATGCCGGTGTATGACGTGACAGAAATGGCCCATGGCTGTCCTGTATCCCCTGCAGGTGATTGGGGTGGAGAACATCGCATCCAGGGACCTTAACCTAGTGTTACAGCCAGAGGACGCACGGTACTCTGCCCCCACCAGCCCCATCCTCAGATTCGGCCTCAGCGCCTCCGTCTGGCTGGCTGTGGGCCTAGCGCAGGTAATCGGCCCGTCTCTGCTCCTCCCTACTCCTCTCCGATGACCCACGCGGGGGGAGAAGCCATTTCGCAGAGAAACGTTAGCGGTTGCGCTGTCTCTCATTAGCACGTTAGCACTGAGCTGTATCTCTGTCTGTGTTCATTGCCCTCAGGTCCTCTTTTACCTGGTTATCTACGAGCGCTTTGTGGAGGACAAATTCCGTCAGTTTGTGGACCTCTGCTCCCTGAGTAATGTGAGCTGTTTAGAGATTCCTTATGGGAGCTTATTTGTCCGTTTAGTGTCCTGTAAGATTAATTCAGACTTTCATACTCGTCATCTCAAGGGATACCACATAGGAATATTGTTGAACTTTCTTCGAAGTGTTTTGTTTTTACTTTAAATCAGAAAAGATTGCTGCTATCGATAACTTGCTTTCAGTTTGATAACTGTCTTGGGATGTGTGAATTATGTGTTGTGTCCATCGTACTGTTTGTGTCCACAAAGGGCCAAGCAAATTTCCTCATGAAGGATATTGCGGTTGGATTATATTGCCGTCCCTTTCACCGCTGGGTGAGTCTGGTGCCATCTCTCTCCGTACCCGCAGGTGTCTGTGTTTATTCTCGCGCACCGTTGCTATGGTTACTACATCCACGGCCGCTCGGTGCACGGACACGCCGACGTCAGCATCGAGGCGGTGAGAGCCAACCTGAGGAGGGAGGAGGTGAGCCGAGGGCGATGACCCCCCCCCCCCCCCCCACATTCATCATTCACAATTTACAGGCCCTAAGCGCTGAGCATTAACGTGTCTGCACTCTTTTCCTGAAGAACGGTGGAAATGCGGAACACGTCTTCTCTTAACACCGCCATTTGTCTGAGTCCTTGACATCGCGGAATAGATTGCTCTCTGGGCCATTTCAGCTGCGTTCACTGAATCAGATCAGTAAAATGATAGCAGTGAATACACTCCCCGGTGCTCAATTGCAGTGGCGTAGCATATGAAGACTCTTAATAAAAACTGTACTGTGCGCTCCTGTGTGTGTTATCCGCTACTGAGCTACAGCTGAGGATGAGTGTCTCTGATTTTCTGCCTTGGGACAGGCCAACCTCTGTGCCTTGAGGGGCCTGGAGCCGAACTCTGACATCCAGACTTTTGAGATCGCCCTGACGGACCGAGTGAGGCAGCAGCTGGACAGAATCATGCTGTCGCTCACAGAGGTGATGCAGTGTGCCATATCCCATCATCTTATTTAACTGACCACCCCAATTACTGTGCATATCATTTCTCTAATAAATAGAAATGTATTTATATATGTACTGTATCTGCTCATATGAACATGTTCATGTTCAGTTTGAGTGCCGTACCCCTGCTGGTCTTTCAAATGTGTGCAGTCAGCTGACTCACCAGAGCCACACCCCCTCTCTGCAGGCTTCAGGGGCCCAGGGCCAGAGCACTGGGGCTGAGGGGCCACAGGAGCCGCAGGAGCAGACCACTAAGGCCTATCACGCCATGAAATACTTCCTCTCCTCTTTCTTAGAGCATGTAAGTGCATTGCTGACCTGCACATGCTTTACAAACTCTGCTTCCTGGACATGAATATATCAGATCAAGAAACTCACTTCCTCTTTCGTGCTGCCTTTACTCAGGCCCACAAAGACATGGATTACATCGTGAAGGACAAGTTGCTCTTGGAGAGGATAATGAAGTATGAATTCCAGCGACCAGTAGAGAGGACCATCTTCTACAGAGGTAGTTTTAGTATTTAGGCCTGACCTCAGTGACCTTCCCAGATTCTCTGAACTTGAGGAGGAAGCACTGTTTCACTTTTGCAGAGCCCCAACTCCCAGTGCAGTGTTACCTATAAGACCCGCCATGTTCTTTGTCTCGCAGATCCGGACGGTGTTTCCTTCACGAACGTCCTGTACTTTAGTAATGAGCTGACCCTTCTGCTCTTTGACACCCTGCTCTTCTGCATCATTGATCTGGGCTCCCAGAACCTAGTGCTGGCTACTGTCCTCACCTATGCAGTTCAGCAGGTGAGATGGGCGCTCCCCTTCCCCGCCTCGAAAGAAGTCACCTCCTGGCTAAATGTACATGTGACTTTGGCTCTGTGAGCCAGATCACATTCCTCAGAACGTGCTGGAATCTCTCTCTCTCTCGCTCTCTCTCTCTCTCTCTCTCACTCTCTCTCCCTCTCTCACTCTCCCCCCTTTCTCTCTTACTCTCTCTCCCTCTTTCCCTCTTGCCCCCTCTCTCTCCCCACCCCCCCAGGTTTTGGACTGCTTGCGGTATTACATCTCCAGGCGCAACGTGTCAGAGAAGACCCTGGTGGACCAGCGTTTTCTAATCTAGAGGTGACTCACTGCATCGCAGTGCGCTGGTGACTTTGTGCCTGGGAACTTCGCACTGAGGCGCTGAGGCGTACACACAGCGCCCCTCCTCAGCCATGGAGCTAATGGAGGAGTCATGTCTCCTAGATCCGCTCAAGGGGCTTCCCAGCGCGACAGTGCCTGAATGCCTTTATATCTTTTATGTCTACTTTTATATCTGAGATACTCCAAAACTTGTCATCAACTCTGCGATTTTAGGAATTTTCTGCCATGGATGCCATGGATTTATTGTGTCAAACGTTGGGAGATCTTTTATTCTTGTAGCTCTCCTTTCACTCCTGGTTTCAAAAGCACTTGTTTCAGTGTGCTTAATTTTGTATTGATGAATATTCCTGAGAGCTTGACTATTTTTTTACTGCGTCACTGTTTCTCATGCGTATTAGCACTGATGGCTGAACAAATTTTTTGTGTCGCATAAACAAATCATATTTTAGGGAGAATGTCTGTGGGTATTTCTTGAAAATGAGGATTGAAACTGCATAGCCGTATACGGACTCTTCTCCAGATCCCTGGACATTTGTAACTGTACAAACTGTTTACTGCGTGCTGTCATAATTAATTTATTCAGGTGAATTGTGTCTGTTCTCTAATCTAATCTCTATCATGATATCATGCTATTGGAACATAATTACCAGATCATTTAATGCCATTTGTGCACCTGTTAAGCAACATATATTTACACAGGGGATATTTTAATTATGCTTTTAAATAATCTCCTTCAAACAATGTTTTTCATATTCTTTTGTGCCTATTAATATTCAAGTGGCAGAAACAACAATAATAAAATAAAATACAAGATTACAAAAACCCTTTTATTTCACAATATTATCATTTATACTTAGAGCTTACATTCTTTTTCTGTTTTCGATCAAAACTGAGAACTAAGGCTTGTGTTTTCTGTGATCCTGTCTATTGGCTAGCCTGTTTGTTTACAGTTTAGAACAAGTATCAATTAAGCACTGGGAAATAAGCTCATTCCACATCTTGCTGACTCTGATGGACTGACATTGCACCAAGACGCTTGACACTGCTCAATGTTTATACATTTAGAATTGCTTTTAGATCTACTTTGAGGCAGCATGATGAAAGGCACAAAGCTTCAAACTGCTTTCCTGTCCTGATATCTTCCCTCATTCCCTCCTGTCTGTGCTGACTGCAGAGGGCATGTGAGGTGTGCGTCTGTCACCCACAGAGACTGCCGGTCACTTCTGCGGCCTCCGGGCTCTGACGTACTCTGAAGCGTAGGACTCCCTCGTGCTCCTCAGTTCACGCTCTTCCTCGTCTTCCTCCGATTCATACTCTTCTTCATCCTCCTCCTCCTCCTCCTCATCCACTTCCTGCTGCCTGCGTAAGGTGCTGCTGCGAGCCTACAGAGAGGAACACAAGGTTCTGCATTAACTGCAGAGCAAGCTTAGGATAATTCTGTCCTTTCTAGCCAAAGTTCCAACATACAGTAGCTTAGCCAGTAGCATCTCTGTTTTACATCAACAGACAGAATATAGCCACATAAGCTGCACGTTGGATAGCTGCATTGTACATTATGTATGTATACAGGGCACTGGGCATTTCTGTTGTCTAGAGATCATTGGTGTATCAAATGAACATTTAGGAAGGAGAGGATGCACTGCCAGCATTTTCTCAAAAGAGCATTATCTGTCAAGGGCTCATTGCCGCAGTCAGTACATGTGGCGTGTGTTATTGTGTTTTTTTGTTTTGTTTTTTTAATTCCCAAACGTAATCTTTTAAAACATTTTTTAAATTTGCTTCCCCACAATTAATCAAATACGTCTACTGATTAGGCCATGTAATGCATAAAATACATGGCACGTACATGAATACATCTGACATATCGCATCATTGCGTATTGCATCATTGGCAAAGCGATGCTTTGCGAACCCACCTTCCTGGGGTAATCTGCTGTCTGTCTCAGAGAGGAGGGGGTAGGGCTGGGGTAACGGGGCATTGAGGATGTGAAACGCACACTCTGGAGCGTTTGATTGTCCACGGAGTTGTCATACATCTGGAATCGTTTTGAGAACATCTGCAAAGACGAGGGATAAAGTACAGCCTGTTACCGTCTGCTGTTGAACCAAAGCCGAGCAGCATTTATATACGTTAATCACTGATCTCTGCATTTATACGGCAACCACTTCTTGTTTTTCCTGTTCACCTCCAAGTCTTTTTCTATGTCCAGGCTCTGCAGGTTTTGGAAAGTACTTGAGTAAACCTCCAGGGCCTTCGCATGGAAAAGCATCTCAACAGTTAAGAAGTCTGAAAAGATTCCCTGAAACGAGAGACAGGTTACTTAAAACACACCGTTTTTGTTCTACATGCTTGTCTGTGTTTGATGTACATGCGATTCAATTCAATTCAATTGAAAGAGCCTCATTGGTGTGGAAGTAATGAAACGATACCGCCAATGCCATAGTATTGATATATACGTGAATAAATACTTTTATATATACATATACAGTAGCCCGCACTGTGAGCATTATCCGTCACACCTGATCAGCTCAGGGGGGAATCTGTTGTAGTTATGCCGCACGCTACAGACCTTGACATCCTCTAATTTCTGCCTCTGGAATTCGATCATTGTCTCCTCGAGTTGTCGAGTGCTCCGGCTCATGTTAGTGGAAGCTTTCAGGGCGTTAGATTCGGCCTATGAGGAGAGGATGAATCTCAGAAGAAAGCAGGGCACAATGTGCTTTCTGTTACGAGCGGCAGCGTGGCATGATGGGTAAGGACACTGTCCTTGTACCTTTGAGCAAGGTACTTAACCTCCATTGCTTCAGTATATATCCAATTGTATAAATTGATGCAAGGTAAATGTGTAAAAAAAAAAAAAAGTTATGTAAATTGCTCTGGATAAGAGTGTCTGCTAAATGTCTGTAATGTAAGGAAATGTTATCAGCTGAGGATGAACATAGGATGAGGAAGACAACCAGTTACAAACTGAAGGTAACAACTGATTGACTATGTGAATATATAATAGTCAGAATACATCAGTGGGTTTAAAAGGCTTGTTTGCCTAAAGATAGTCATTCATGCTTAATAGGTAATTGCCATCTGTGAGTAAACTTCTACTTGCTATTGCTTCATTACAATCGAAGATAAATATTTGGTAGCTAGCTGCCATGTGGTAATTAAACATTTATTTGCTAATGCACTTCAGAATTTTGTAGATAAAACAGATGTTGCTTACTGTTTGGAGTACTGGTTATGAAAGCAAACGCTACATCACAAAAAGGGGAAAGGGATTTAACATCTCAGCAGTATTATTCATCAGAACATAATAGTGCTGCCTGAATGTCTGTTTGTTAATGTGACTTTTATGATGTGTTCATATTTCCATTATTAGGGCAGTGTAATGAGACGCGTTACCTGAGACTGAGAATGTAGAATTAAGGGAAATATTTATGAAAGTTCACAATTATGCCATTTATAATTGGTTTCACAGGAATCATAGAACCATATGATGTATTAAAACAATAAAAAGTGTTACAGTACAGTGTCTACCATGATCCCAGCTGGCAAAAATGAAAAACAGTTGCCAGATTGGAACACAATTTACACAATCTTACGCATGAGATAATCAATCACAGAAGTTCTTACTGTTACCAACATTAGAAAGCTAATACCTACATTTAACAAAAAAAGTTAAAAAATTTGAATCACATCACAGTATTGCTGTAGCTTGCTAGCCAGTTAGACTAAGGGTTTTTAAACATTTTCATTGGTTTATTTGGTGCAGTACATTCGACAAAATTTGCAATAAGTGGCAATAAAAGGGCACTGTGTTAGTCAATCACAGTTGGCTGATCAGTTCAAGACTGAACCTGTCTAGGCTACAGTACTTGGCAGAACCACCAAGTCGGCCAATTAGCTGAATGGCTGAGATCTAGTACAGGAAGGATACAATGCCCTGCCTATCCGATGGGTTCTTCAGCCGAATCCTGTCCAATTTTTGCACCTCCTTCAGCTCGCGGTTGCGTTCAGAATTGAATTTCTTTATATCTGCCTAATATTCAAATACACAATTAATATGATAAATGGCATACCACAGCAGAGGATGATTTAGAAGAATGTATAGTTTACAGTATAAGGACTAAAATATGCACGTGTCTAGTTAGAGTGACCTGAATTGATGTGTTCTAACATGAATAACATCACAATGCATTGAACTCACGCGCTTGTTTTTGATGATGTCCCCATAGGCTTTGAGAGGAGTGACAACTCTCATTTCTAACCTCTCCACCTGTCAAAAACGGTGAACAGAGCGTTTGATTCATGCAAGTGGGCTCCATCGCGGAGTGCTAGCTAGCATCGATAACGCCCCTTAGCGCGGTCTGACCTCGGCTTGCCGGTAGTCCTGCACCATGGCCAGGTCCTCGGCCAGGTTCTTCAGACAGGCCCGCAGCTCCTGCTCCTCCGTGTTGGCGAAGTCGCTGAGCTGCTGGACCAGCAGGTCAGCCTTGTCCCTCAGCCTGGCCGTCTTCCTGGTGTAGGCGGCCAGTATGGCGCAGAACTGGCCCATGTACTTCTCCGTGTTGGTCACGGAGGACTCCATCATCTTTATCTGTGAGTCCCTGAAAGCATCGCCGGTCACCGCTGCGTACAGTTACCTGCTGCTGGTCCTGTTCTTAGAGTTAGGCTTAGAGTTCAGAGTGAAATCTGTGCACGGTGTATCATTCTGGTTTTAACCTCAGATAACCTGAGCCCTGCCATTCCCCTCCCTGCTTTGATACGATCTTTTCGTGGTATTGCTAGTTTAGTTGACTGAAAACTTTACTGCCTTTATGGATTTTACATTTCAATTGTACAATACATTAATGTAATATACAATACAAACTTTACATTTTATAAACAAAATAAAGATATAAGGGTAGAAGATGTCCAAATTCACTCCTTGTAGTGAGAGAGCATAATTAGCTATATAGTAGAAGTCCTATAATCCTTTGAATATTTCTAACATTTGCTAGGCATATAATTACGTCAATTAAACAAAGATCAAACTATTTTCCCTGCTGTCTTACTCTGGGTTGTATATCTATACCATTATTGTAATGTTTCATTTGTGCCATCCAGCCCTGTTCAGACAATAAATAAGTATTTAAGTATCAGACAATAAATATCAGACAGTAGATAAGTATACCCTACCTGGAAATCATAGAATTCATGTTTATTCCACTGGTGGACAAAACAACAGATCCTTTGAAATAGCTTGTTTGCAACTGCCTGCTATCCGACCACCACCTGCAACAGGTATCAGGAAATCTGTCACTATGGAAACCACAACAGACAATGATCACGTTTTCTTGCAGGTTTATGTCTTTACCACAAGAGGGCAGAGCAGGCTTACATCTGTATTTTCACATTTGAAAAGCAATAAAATTGTGTTTTCAGTTGACTTTACAGCAAAATGAATTGTGCTGGCATCACCACAATTTATGTGGTGTTTATAACTTTGTAAATAAGCACACAAACATTTGTAGTACATTTGTGATGAGGGAGGGGGATGCAATGCCTTGTCAGCCTCTGCTAATGAAATGTACATTTCCATTTAGCTGAAGCCAAACCAGAATTTTTGTTAAGGAATGTGGATTGTTGGAACGATGTGTGCAGTGCATTGCCCATTTAAGTGAATTCATTGTATGTAATTCAAGTGCATTCACCAAAACATAAATAAATCCTAAACAGGCTCCCTGTTCTCCTGGTAGCAATTTTCTTGCCCAGATTCAGTTAAAGCCATAAATTATAAACGTAATTGGAGAATGTAGACAACAGACAACAATTGCTATCATAGATTCGGAAATAAGCAAAACATTGTCTTTATCTCAATCACCCTTTTGGACCACATTTCCTGGCAAAACAAATTTTAACTGACTAGTGCTTCCAATAAAAAAAAATGTTGATTTAATTTAATCATCCTGGCTAACAACCGTGTGTAGAAACAGGAGTGGAAATCCTTAGTAACACTGATAAATTTCCGCTCTTTGTGACATGAAAACCCGTAAGTCAGTGTGGCACATTCAAGTCTGATCATCCTGACCTTTTCGCCTACCATGATTACAGCTGGATGTTTGTGATGCCACACGGATATCAGCTACTTATGGTAGAGGAAGTTGGTGTTAATGTGAGAGACCTCTTGTGAGGGCATGTGTTTCTCATTTTTATTTTCTTTTTTTTTTTGTTTAAGAGTGGAAGATGAAACTGTGTGTATGTGTGTGTGTGTGTGTGTGTGCCTGTGTGTGCATATGAGTGTGTGTCTATGTCTGTGTGCCTGTGTGTGCATGTGAGTGTGTGTGTGTGTGTCTATGTCTGTGTGTGCCTGTGTGTACATGTGAGTGTGTGTGTGTCTGCGTGTCGATATCTGTGTGTGCCTGTTTGTGCATGTGTGTGTGTGCGTGTTTTATGTCTGCGTGTGCCTGTGTGTGCATGTGAGGTGTGTGTCTGTGTCTGTGTCTGTGTGTGTCTGCGTGTGCATGTGAGTGTGTGTGTGTGTGTGTGTGTGTGCCTGTGAGTCTGTCTGTGTCTGTGTGAGTCTGCCTGTGCATGTGTGTGTTGGACAGAGGAAGAGGTGGGCTGTGAATTAGGCTTTGATGCGTCTGCCAAGTTTCCCCTATGGACAGCAGCTGTTATCTACCGTGATAAACACTCTTGTCTCGTTGCCGCTGAACGCTCCCTAAGATCGCGGTCCCCCCCTATCCCCGCCCCACCCTCCTTTCCTTATTTAGATTAAGGGAAATTGAAACAATGTTTTGTGCCAGCCCGCCCCCTTCCAGGACAATGAGGCCCTTAATATTCCAATATTCCGCCAAGTTTACATGAGTCACCCGAAGCTGAGCGAAGGAAATGAGCGGATGCCTCCACAATCAAGAAACAATTGCCAGTAGAGACGCTCCTAATTACAGAAAAGCCGGGTATAAATCTGCACCTCGGGCTGTTGGAAGGAGGGGGGCTCGATGGGGGGTGGGGGTGGGGGTGGAGGTGGGGGGGGGCCCACATGTCTTGCATTGAGAGAATCAAAGCTTAGAACAGGCTGACTTCCCTCTCCCTGCAACAGCACACTCTGTGAATGACAGCTTAGCAGAGGGAGAGAGACGAAGGGAGGGGGGGACAGGGAGAGGAGGGATAAAGGGGTGAGAGGGAATAATAAAACTGCCCAGGGCCACTGAGGGGAGGGGTGGGGGTGGGGGGTGGGTTGGGGGGGGGGGGGGGCAGAGGAGCCGTGTGAAAAAGGGCCAGAACACTAATCTCCCCCCTGTGGCTCGAGGAAGCACAGTGCGGTGTGTTATACACTGCTTCCCATTATCTGTTCTCATTGGAGTTTTTCCCCCTCTAACCACGAGCACGTGGATATCATGGGTTACTATTTGTGAATTAATCTGGCTCTCATATTAATGGCATTAATGGACGCGTGTGATATGCATGGATTGTGCGTTCATGTGCGGAACAGGAGCTAGCGTAGCTGGGACCGTGGTCTGCTGATACATTTCTCTCGCTCCCTCAGACTCCGATCCTGCTGAGTGATGGGGTGCCAGCTGACTTCCTGGAGCAGACAGCCCAGCTCCCCGGCTGTGAGCAGAGATTGAAGAGGTGTGTCATCGCTAATGAAGAGAAACTCAGAGTCACATCGAATCTTCTTCTTCTCCTAGGGTAACAGTGAGAGTGATCTAATCTAATCCCTCTCTGTGAGTTTCGCCCTGGCATACCAAGTCACACTGAGCCCAAATGAAATGTTTACCAATGGGCACCATTTAAATGAACAACATGGTAAAGGCCTTTGCTAAAAAATAGTTTGAGTTGAGATTATTTTCATCCTAAGCACTTAGGTACAGAAAATTGAATAGATCGTACTGGGCTAACCTTGAAATGGTAACATGTCCTTGGTTCCTGGTAGTATCTTAGCAGAAATTTGTAGTACAGTAGAACCTCCAATGATCTGTCAACTGCACCAAAGTATATGATATGGTTAGTGAATTCCAAAAGAAGAGAAATTTGATTATATTTGAATATTTATTGCAAATGTACAAAATTGCCATTAAATGTGTAGAATGCTTTGTGTTATCCCTATTATGTCCACAAGAGAGCGCAAGAAGGTCAGAAAGGCAAAGTAAGGCTAATTTTGCACTTAAATATTTTACATAAATGGTTGGTGGATAGCTGCGACAAAACACAAGACACTCCGCATGGTTAGAGGCAAGTGCCACGTGTGTGTTTTGTTTTTTTTGTTTTGTTTTTTTACTTAATTTTATTATTGTTATTACTTTTTTTTACGATGTTCCCTGCTGAGGAAAAAACACGGTTTGCTTGAACTAAATTGCCTGGAATGCTCAGGTATTTCTGCGCTATGCAGACAAGACTCTGGTGAACTTGCTTTCCATTCATCATCATCTGTATCTGTTGAACATTAATCAGCTCTGGTAATTTTGTAACAATTCAAAACCTGGCTCGCTATGCGCCAATGAAAAAAAAACGTAATTCTGAAACAAAAGATAACATTTTTAAAACAGCATGTTCGAGTTTCCGCGTGCTCTTAGCCATAGAATACATTATAAATAGAAGTCGTTCAGAGATCTGGGATGTTTGCATCTTTGAAAGCCACTTGAAAACAAACCCATTTCAAGAATTTTATCCGCTATTGGCAATAGTGCTAAGATATGTCCGTTAGCATATTTGTTATATTGTATTCAAGCTTTTTTAAAAAAAAATTTTCAGCTTTGACTCATTATTGCTTGTATTTGCTTGCGTTTCTCCATTAGCGATAAATAATAATGAACTTCCTGAGCAGCAGCGGTGTGTGCGGCTTCTGGTTGGATGCCCGTTCTGACGGGTGACGTCACATAGCTTTGGGGCTCCACTGTAATTGTAAAAGTCCCGGAGTCTGTCTCCCCGCTCGCGGTGGCCCTCTCCTGGGAGCTGACGGGGGCCTCGTTCACCCCCGTGTGAGACTGCAGATTTGAGGAATTATGGTTCATCAAGCCGCTCAGAGGTGATCTCTCTGCAGCCTGACCTTTCTGTGCGTCAGGGCTGCTGCCGGCGTCTGACTGCTGTAAGGCCCATTTGGTCCCTCGCCTCTCTGCCCTTTCCCTAATGCTCCAGGCCTCTCTTTACTCAAGCTTTCTATTCAACTCTGTCCAGCTTCTCGCTCTCTCTCACTCCCGCTCTCTTTTGGTCTCTCTCTCTTTCTCCCCCCTCTCTCTCTCCCCTCCTTCTCTCTCTGTCTCTCCCCCCTCTTTCTCTCTCTTTCTCCCCCCTCCCTCTAACTGTCTCTCTCTCACCCTCTCTCTCTCTTTCTCCCCCCTCTCTCTCCCTCTCTATTTCTCCCCCCTCTCTCCCCTCTCTCTCTCTTTCTCCCCCTCTCTCTCTCCCTCTCACTCTCTCCCTCTCCCCTCTCTCTCTCTCTTCTCCACCCTCTCTCTCTTCTCTCTTTCACTCTCTCTCTCTTTCTCCCCCTCACCCTCTCTCTCTCCCTCTCTCTTCTCCCCCTCTCTCTCTCTCTCTCCCCCTCTCTCTCTCCCTCTCACCCTCTCTCTCTCTCTCTCTCTTCTGCTCTCTCTTTTTCTCCCCCCTCTCTCTCTGTCTCCTGCTGTCCGCCTTTCTCGCCATCCCCTCTGCTTGGCTCTCTGCACAGAGAAGGTTAACAGCTGTACCACATACCAGCAGCATCTGTTTTCCCCATTTACTGCCCCCCCCCCCCCCCCACACAAACCCCCTCACTCCCACCTCCCACCTAACCTCCCCCCACCCCCTAACCCCCACCCCCCATGAGGATGTGACCTCCGACTGTGGGCTTGTCGCTGGCTTTGGCCAGCCCCGCTGGGTGGGAGTACCCCCCCCCCCATACCCCCCGACACCAGCTCACTCATTGTGCGCCCCTCGACTGAGCCCCCCGAGCTGTCAGCGCCCCCGAACCCGCTCCCTACCTGACCGGGCCCAGCTTTGGGAAGACACACAAAGATCCCTTTCAATTGTCAGCCTCGGTGGAAAACGCGCCGGCCTCAGGCTGAGGAGACTCACATACGCGGCGGCCTGGAGAAACTTAATTTAAACGTCACAAACGTAGCACGGCGCCGAGTCTAACGTTTTATCAAGAGCGGAGGTTTATAATCCCCGCGTGGGGCATGATCTTCATTTATGAATGATTAATGCCCTCTCGCATATTTTTAGCTGCAGTCAAAACAGGCTTTTTTTTTGTGAAAGGAGGGGGAAACAGAAATCTTTGGCGCGGTTCATTCAAAAGTAGGATCCCTTGAATTATCCCCCTGGGGTGTTAATGTGAAGTTTTATGATGGATATTTAGGGTCTGGGTTCTTCTGCAGTAGTGGGAATTTATGTTGTTGTGGGAGCCTTAAGCTTTTCCTCCAATGTGAATACATCACGCTGACTTTTGTTGAACAGTTAAGTAATTTGTGATTAATAGGGGAGAGGACATTTCACGACAGTTATTTTCTTTCGCCTCGGGGAACTCCCCTGGGTGACCTAGTGAAAACATGAGGGAGCCGTGGGGTGATCCGTGCTGTTGACACTGAAATCAACAAGGGTAGGGGTGTTCAGGAAGGGGCACGGGAGCCTATAAAAAAAACAAAATAAAGCACGTAAGAAACAACAGCATTCAGGAGTGTATATTCACTGTGTAAGGAAGAATACATTTATTCTAAAGGCTTTTGATCATTGGCTGGCACCACGTAGCTTTCATGTGTGAAACGGTAGGCATGGCCATGAATCACGTGGCGATTGTTGCGTAATAAATTTACGGGCAAGATTTATGCAGGGTCGTCGATCACCACATATGCTCTAGTGTGAGGGCGAGATTAGTACCACAAATTATTGTTTAACAGAACTAGGGTGCAATGCTGCAGCTGCTGGTTTGGTCACACACTGGGGTCCAATTCATTTCTGACAGTTTTGGGCCCTGACATAACTGCCCTATTGTTATTAAGGGTACGGTGGGGGGCGAGGGGGGGCAGTTTGAGGGAGTCTCCCAGTCCCAGTATGTCATTAGGACGAGTGCAGGCAGCGGGGCTGGGAGGGAGGGAGGGAGGGAGGGAGGGAGGGAGAGTCGAGCGATCACAATCCTCGCCTTCTGCTCGACCCGGGACCCAGGCAGCCGCCCGACTCTGTGGTCGCCCCGACTCTGCCAACGGTAACAACTGCAAAGGGTTTGTGAAAGAGGGCTTTTCACAGGTTAAGAGAAAGAGGCAGCTTTATTTATTTCTGTGTACAAAGGCCCCGGGAGGCTTGGCGGGAGGGGCGGGGTCCGGAGCGCCTGCGTAGAGACGCCCGCCCCCCCCCCTCCTCGTCCCCCCGCCGCCCAGCCAGGCCGACTGCGGCCGCTGCCAGGCGGCTCCCCGCAATGACACGTCTGACAAGCTATAAATCAAACGGAGCAATTAGAGCTGGTGCCAGCCTCTCCCAGCCTGCCACAGAGCCTGGACTCACGGGCCCGCCTGCCTGCTCTTCTCTGCTCTGCTCTGCTCTGCTCTGCATGGGCCTCTCAAACTGCCCCCTGTCCTGCTCCGCTCTGTAAGGGCCTCTTAAACTGCCCCCTGTCCTGCTCCGCTCTGTAAGGGCCTCTTAAACTGCCCCCTGTCCTGCTCCGCTCTGTAAGGGCCTCTTAAACTGCCCCCTGTCCTGCTCCGCTCTGTAAGGGCCACTTAAACTGCCCCCTGTCCTGCTCCGCTCTGTAAGGGCCTCTTAAACTGCCCCCTGTCCTGCTCCGCTCTGTAAGGGCCACTTAAACTGCCCCCTGTTCTGCTCCGCTCTGTAAGGGCCTCTCAAACTGCCCCCAGTTCTGCTCCGCTCTGTAAGGGCCTCTCAAACTGCCCCCTGTCCTGCTCCGCTCTGTAAGGGCCTCTTAAACTGCCCCCTGTTCTGCTCCGCTCTGTAAGGGCCTCTTAAACTGCCCCCTGTCCTGCTCCGCTCTGTAAGGGCCTCTTAAACTGCCCCCTGTTCTGCTCCGCTCTGTAAGGGCCTCTTAAACTGCCCCCTGTTCTGCTCCGCTCAGTAAGGGCCTCTCAAACTGCCCCCAGTTCTGCTCCGCTCTGTAAGGGCCTCTCAAACTGCCCCCTGTTCTGCTCCGCTCTGTAAGGGCCTCTCAAACTGCCCCCTGTCCTGCTCCGCTCTGTAAGGGCCTCTCAAACTGCCCCTGTCCTGCTCCGCTCTGTAAGGGCCTCTTAAACTGCCCCTGTTCTGCTCCGCTCTGTAAGGGCCTCTCAAACTGCCCCTGTCCTGCTCCGCTCTGTAAGGGCCTCTCAAACTGCCCCTGTTCTGCTCCGCTCTGTAAGGGCCTCTTAAACTGCCCCTGTCCTGCTCCGCTCAGTAAGGGCCTCTCAAACTGCCCCCTGTTCTGCTCCGCTCTGTAAGGGCCTCTTAAACTGCCCCCTGTTCTGCTCCACTCTGTAAGGGCCTCTCAAACTGCCCCCTGTCCTGCTCCACTCTGTAAGGGCCTCTCAAACTGCCCCCTGTTCTGCTCCGCTCTGTAAGGGCCTCTCAAACTGCCCCCTGTTCTGCTCCGCTCTGTAAGGGCCTCTCAAACTGCCCCCTGTTCTGCTCCGCTCTGTAAGGGCCACTTAAACTGCCCCCTGCTCTGCTCCGCTCTGTAAGGGCCTCTTAAACTGCCCCCTGCTCTGCTCCGCTCTGTAAGGGCCTCTTAAACTGCCCCCTGCTCTGCTCCGCTCTGTAAGGGCCTCTCAAACTGCCCCCTGTTCTGCTCCGCTCTGTAAGGGCCTCTTAAACTGCCCCCTGTTCTGCTCCGCTCTGTAAGGGCCTCTTAAACTGCCCCCTGTCCTGCTCCGCTCTGTAAGGGCCTCTTAAACTGCCCCCTGTCCTGCTCCGCTCTGTAAGGGCCTCTCAAACCGCCCCCTGTCCTGCTCCGCTCTGTAAGGGCCACTTAAACTGCCCCCTGTCCTGCTCCGCTCTGTAAGGGCCACTCAAACTGCCCCCTGTCCTGCTCCTCTCTGTAAGGGCCACTTAAACTGCCCCCTGTTCTGCTCCGCTCTGTACGGGCCTCTTAAACTGCCCCCTGTCCTGCTCCTCTCTGTAAGGGCCACTTAAACTGCCCCCTGTCCTGCTCTGCTCTGTAAGGGCCTCTTAAACTGCCCCCTGTCCTGCTCCTCTCTGTAAGGGCCACTTAAACTGCCCCCTGTTCTGCTCTGTTCCGCTCTGCTCTGCACAGGCCTCATAAATGGCCCCTTGTTCTGTTCTGCTTTGCTCCGCTCCACTCCACTCTGCTTTGCGCTGTTCCGCTCTGTTCTGTCTGCTCTGCTCTGTTCCGCCCTATTCCACTCCACTCTGCTCTATTCCACTCTGCTCTGCTCTATTCCACTCTGCTCTGTTCCATTTTGTGTTCCACTTCACCCTGCTCTGTTGTGCTCTATTCTGCTCTGCTCTGTTCTGCTCCACTGTTCTCTGTACTGGCCTCGTAAACAGCTCCCTGATTTACTTTTGCACAATGCAGCTCCCTCCGCTTGGTCGTTGGGGACACAGACAAATGCACCCCTTTTCCACCTCTCTCCCAAAATGGATGATTCTGCTGCAGACTTTTCTAAAGTGGTTGTTTTTCAGTGATTCCCATTATTAACATTCTCCTGTTAGTAGTGCTCTTTTGCTTTGGTCAGGTTGAAGCCAGAGTCTCCATTCAACAGTAGATTCCAAAATTCTTGTTATTTTTTGACATCAGGCATTTTTGTGGGAGTGTTAGGTCACTCAACACACGGCCGCTTCTGAATGTTCAAGTAACCGTAGAAGTGTTTGATTGCTGCTGCGTTCTAATGCGTTTGAAGCTGCATTTAGTTTTCTCGCCTGATGGCAGCTAATAATGTTATCCCAGTGCCAGACTGGCTGGGGCAGCCAATTCTAGGGGAGCTATGTCATTCTGCCCTGTCGAGCCGTGGGTATTTTCGGAGAACTAATTTGGGTGGCACCAACATGCCATATGTAGTGCAATTTGAGCAGTAAATATTGTGAAAATGAAACCGGGCCAGTCAATGGAGCAGGGATGTGGTTTTTTCGATTCGGGAGATGGAGTCTTCGGTCTCGTCCCGATGGCATCGAGAGTACGTTCCCCCAAAAGAGAGGGGGGAGAGAGAGACATCATTTTCTCAGTGTGCGTTGAGCTTCCCAGAACATGGGGTCAGAGCACACAGCCCCGTCGATTATGCTGCACACTGGATGCAATGTGTTAGTCCAGAAACCTTCAATTTCCTCTTGTTTGTTTGTGTGTTTGCCTTTTGGATCTTCGCCCGGTGCATGTTGCCAAAAACGAAGGTTTTTTTTTTTGTTTTTTTTTTCAGGGAGTTGGGCCTGACTGATGCAGTGTTGTCGAAGGCTGTGGGAGAAGCTAGCTGTTTGTTTTTCAGGAGCGCCTCTCTGAGGGTGTCCTCTCAGCTAAGGCTGTCCACAGGCTGGCAAAGCACAACAACAGCAGCAAAAATGGACTCGCCCCCTTTATAAACATTTCATTGAGCGGTTCCGTGAAGAAAGATCTTATAAATGAGCTTCTCCGGCTGCCTGAAGGAAAGTTTCCTCCAGCCCGGGGCTGCTGCCACTGCCGCGCTGAAAAATAAACACTCCTAATTGGCCTTGGAGCCCCATAATTCAGAGATTTCATTGACTTTCATCCCTGAGAAGTGGCGGGGGAACTGGGGCGGAGTGTGTTTCCATTCATAAATCCAGGCTGACCTTTCGGCCTCCTTCGCCCCCCCAGCCCCCCCAGCCCCCCCAGCCCCCAGGCCTGCTCTGAACAGCCCACTGCGTGAGCTTCAGAGGAAAGGCACTCGGTGGGCTTTGGTGTGCAGCCGCAGCGGTCAGAGTGAAAACCTCCGCATGTGAGCGAGTGAGTGAGTGAGTGAGTGAGAGTGAGAGTGAGAGTGAGAGTGAGAGTGAGAGTGAGAGTGAGAGTGAGAGTGTGAGTGAGAGAGTGAGCGAGTGAGTAAACAAGTGAGAGTGTGAGAGTGAGTGAGTGAATGAGTGAACAAGTGAGCGAGTGAGAGTATGAGAGAGTGAGAGAATAAGGGAGAGAGGGAGAGTGTGAGTGAGTGAGTGAGTGAGTCAGTGACTGAGAGTGTGAGATAGTGTGGGAGTGTGTGGGTGAGTGAGCTTTTGTCAGGGAGAACCTGGATGGCTGTTCTTAAAGTTCACTGAATACTGTGTGGAATGACTGTGAGCTGAACACCTGCTGAGAGCAGCTGGAAATGAGGAAGAGGAGGACTGTGACTCAGCAGGGAAGCAGTGTGGATTTTGTCATATCAAGGGCTCTGCAACAACCTGGGAGCCAAGAAAATCTGAAAATCAGTTCTGCTATCACATCACGCGCTCGTACAGGATTAAAGATGCGCTAAGTTACTGACAATAAAAATAGCAAAACAAGGTTCTAATCACCCACTGGAGAGCAGCAGTCATAGTTTTCGTTGCAGACTGAATGAGCCAGGGTTCCCCTGTCAATCTGGATGAGTGGGGTTTTGGAACTTACAAGCTGGCTCATCATACTGATGATCTGCATGTCTGCTGTCCACATGAATTCCACCTCAAACCTAGTTTGCGCTCAAAAGAAAGCTTTACTGATCCACCACTGTAACGATACATCTCCCTTCTGCATTGTACACACAAACTGTTACTCTCCTGAGTCCAACATTTCTGGGAAACAGAAATTGAGGTTTTCAACATGTATGACGCAGGCCCCAAAGATGGGAAACTGCAATAAACTGTCTAATTGCTTTTAGGTCACAGTCCCTCCTACATATTTTGTGAAATAATGTTCAGGTTACGAAACAGCCATAACTGAGACGCACGGTTACTGCTCTCAGTTATATATCCTGTAACAGGATATAATGAAGCGGAAATCAGCGAATGTTCGGCTTGCAGCGTTGTCATAAATGGTCACTGCCTTTGGCTCAAAGTGACGCACAAAGAATGCAGAAGTCCCGTGGAGGAGATTTGGGAAGGTGAGAAGCATCAAAAGTCCCCCTTGGCACCGGCCCACGGGACCGATAGAATATGCGCGCCCCGACGGGCACCTTTTGAAACCGCTCCCATGGCAACGGAGCGGGAGGGGGTCAGTGGGGCCCGCTCCTTTTGTGGCGAGAGGCGCTGGTGCCGCTCCCGCGGGGTCGGGGGAGAGGAGTCGAGCGGCGGCGGGCGGCGTCTGGTGACGGGGCGGGCGGGGGGGCGGGGCTCGGCACGGCGTGGCGTGGCTTCAATGCCATCAGCCTTTTATCGGCGAGGCATCTGCTGGAGGCCTGCCAAGAGCCCGCCGCCATTCCCTCAGCACTCAGACAGTGGGAATGCCCCCCCCTCCATTCCCCCTGCCACCACCCCCCCATTCCCCCTGCAAACCGCCCCCCTCCGCACCACAGAAGCTGCCTTCAAAGGCTGCCACAGATGAAGACGGTTTTGTGAGGGCCTTTCAGGCTGGCCTGTTTGGCCCCAGACCCCTACAATGCTCCCTGGGGAAGATGTTAAGAGTGGAACATGGACTGGGGCAGCTTTTAAGGCTTATTTTGCTAAAATGACAGCTGTATTTCCAGGCTGATACCTCAGCTACCAAAATACCTACAGGTTTAAGGGAAGACATGGTAATTTCTTATTTTTCATATTATAACTTTTTTTAGGCTGTCATTCTAGATAAAATATTGCAGGACATAAAACCCAGGGCATAGCTGTTTTAAAGCACATCTGTGCAATTTATTTCATTAGAAATGTCTAATAATATCTCCCTCATTCACCCCAATTAGGCACTTCCTGGTTCAGGGACTCATCGTCTGAATTGACCCATTTCCACACCCCTTCCCAGTTCAAAGAGTCCTAGCTCTTCAAAGAGAACTGGAGCAGGACCGTGGACCCCCCAGGACAGGGGGTTGAGCAGCCCTGCCCCAGCGCATCGGAGTGCAGTCCGCAGTTTGGTGGGGTAAGTGAGGACTGCGTGCGTACAGGCATAAGGATGTACTGGAGTAGAGAGCCTGTATTTGTTCAGTGCCGAGCTTAGCGCTCCATACCAGGTCTGTCAGGCACCGCGCGGAACACTTCAGCTGAACTGCTGCGGCGGGTTGGCTGCCAGGTACTCCGCACCTGTTAGGCTGCTGTACGCTTGCCATGCTTACAGTGGTTCCCGGCCAATCAGCGACACTCAGCTGCTTCCTCAGTGCCTGTTCCAGGGGCTGGAGTGCTGAACGTTAAGTCGTCAGTCAAGAGGAAGGCTCATCAAAAAGCTTTTCATCGGGCGTGCGACGCGACGGAGAGCGGCGAGGAGCGTCCTTTGTGGTTTTATTGTGATGATGTCACCTCCATCTGTGGTTTTCGTGCATGAGCAGACAAGGGCTGCTCATTGTTTTCACTGAGCCTCGAGCGCCGCTCCTTCCGTAATTGGAAATGCGCAACTTTGGAGACTGTGAGCAAAGTGATGAACAAAGGGAAAAGAAATCCAGATCCCCTGGACGCCTTCCTGCAATTCATTTATTTTTCAATATCCCCCAGTTTAGCAGTTAGCTTAGCCAATTTCACAGAGAGAGAGAGAGAGAGAGAGAGAGAGTTTGTGTGTGTGTGTGTGTGAGAGAGAGAGAGAGTGTGTGTGTGTGTGTGTGTGTGTGAGAGAGAGAGAGTTTGTGTGTGTGTGTGAGAGAGAGAGAGAGAGAGAGTGTGTGTGTGTGTGTGAGAGAGAGAGAGAGAGAGAGAGAGAGAGTGTGTGTGTGTGTGTGTGAGAGGAGAGAGAGAGTGTGTGTGTGTGTGTGTGTGTGTGTGTGTGTGAGAGAGAGAGAGAGAGTGTGTGTGTGTGTGTGTGTGTGTGTGTGTGAGAGGAGAGAGAGAGAGAGAGAGATTATTTTGGGTAGGGGGGGCATTTGTGGGGAGGGTTACACTGGCATACGTAAGCAACAGGACAGGACCCTTAGCGGCAGTTATCGCTTACACTGTGGGCCTTTTTCACAGACACACTTTAAAATCACATCAATCTGCAGCTGGAAACTCATGAAGTTAAATCACTCTGCTCTGTAAAACGCATTAGGGCCCTTCTTATTCAATATCCGCCAGTTTATAAAAAGCTAAAAATACGACTGTGTGTGAAATGCATGAGTCTCAGGGCCGGCTTTGTTCAAACAGCAGGGGCATTTTGAAATAGCGCTCTTTGAGGGATCATCAGAACGACTAGCCATGGGCATTCTCTGCATGCAGCCTTCACAGCCATTGCTGAAAAACGCCTTGACCACTGTCTGACTTCCAGGGGTGACTGTGGAGTCAGGAATAACAGTTTAACTCACCCTGGCAAGGCCTGATTTCTTAGCACGTTGCACCTGAAACAGTGTTAGCCTCAGCCTGCGCACATAGCCAGCTCTGCCTAATTGTATTGTGCTTTAAATAGACTTTGGCTGATTTTGATAGCACATCTTTTCTGCAGCAGGCTCCTGTAATTAAATTTGAAGTTGGGTCTGTAACCCGGGATGACGGCCTGGCTCTCTCTCCACGCTGTAGAGCTGGACCGAGGCTGGATGCGTGGGTGTTGAAAGGCTGGGAATATAATAAATTTTGTAATAGGAAAGGGCTGAGAGACCGTGCCTTCAAATTTTCTCAAGGGAAGCCTGATCTCTCTTTTGTTTTGTGTGTATGTGTGTGTGTGTGTGTGCGCGTGCAAGCATGTGTACATGCACGTGAATATATCAATGCTGGTGTCACCTTCGGTATGTGTGTTTTTTTTTGTTTTTTTTCAATTCACCGGTCAAAGATGGCTTTTGATGTCCTTTGGACACTAACTGCCATGTACTAAGGGAGACACATGGTTCTGGGAAGCTTGCCACTTAGGCCGACGAAGTTTAAGTTTCCTGGAATACATAATCCCTCCCCCCCCCCCCTTTTTTTTTCTAACGCTAACATTTGGAACAATCACGAGTATTATTCACTCTTTTCCCAGCTATACATTTATCTGTGAACCAGTGATTTCTTTCCTCACTAAGAGCCAAACAGTTTGCTGCTGCAGGGTTAGCACAGATCAGAGGGAAGGCACTTTTCTCACTGGTAGTCAGCTGGCCACCAATATAACACACTGCAAAAGACGTCTGTCTAAATGATCTGGCTGGCAATTTTTGGCTTATTTAGCAAAATAATAATTTAAATATGAATTTAAGTCTAAATGTAAGACTAAAATACTTGTGAAATGTGACTTTGTTTGTGGTTTTTCTTGTGCATTAACCCAGGTTGGCCTATTCTAGATGTGATGAAGTTATGTGACTTATTTCCAGCTGGGGTCTATCATGATCACCACCCACGGTTATAAGCTGCTTTGTTGTTACGCAGGTGTCATCGCTGTTAGTGGTAACTCATCGTCAGTTTCCCATTTCTGTAAGACAAGTTGGCCAAACCTGTCCGCGCTCTCCCAAATCCGCAACAGAGGTGGTGGCAATGAGTGCTGATAAAGGAGAGAAGGGGGTAGGGTTAAAAAAGTATACATTCTTTGTCTCATTCATCTATTCTGCCTTTGGCTCAAACCTGAGTCCATGGTATGTCCAATACAATATTCAGCAGAGAAAGAAATGTATACTTTTTTTTACTGGACTCTTCCTCTTTCCTGTAGTAAATTGTTATAGGCAAAGAAGTTTTGTTCTTGCAACCAGGCAGTTAAATGTTTCAAGGAACTCGTATATATCCTTGTGGTTACCTAAAACTCGGTTTTATTCTGCAAGAGGAAAAAAAAGAAAAAGTCCTCCACATCCCCAGTCAGTGTGTGTGCATCATGGGTAATTGTGTTTTCGTGAGTGAAACATTTCCTCTGCACCGCGCCAGAGGGGATAAATATTGTGCCCTGGCTTTGAGTCAGTGACTGTGGCATTACGCACACACTGATAGCAGTGCCCCTGAGGGCTCAGTTACTGTCAGATCCAGCAAATGATTTGCCAAATGTGTAGAAGCCCCCACCACCAACACACACACATGCATACGCACACAGACACACACACACACACTGCCACACACACACACACACACACACAGATGCACACACAATACACATGCACACACACGCACACACGCACATACACACACACGCACATGCACACACACAAACACACGCACACACACACGCACACACACACACACCACACCCACGCCACACACAACGCACTACACCAGCACACGCAAGACACACTAGACACGCACACAAAACCTACACGCATGCACACACACACACACGCAACACAACCTACACACACAACAAACAACTAAATTAGGAAAGCGGGTTGGGGGGGTGTAGTGAGGAATGAGTCAGGTTTGGAGAAGGGGGTATGTGTGTGTGTGTGTGTGTGTGTGTGAATATTTTGCTCACAGGGGGACAAGAAGAAAAAAACTGGGGGGGCAGGGGGTGGTGGTTGAGTTTGGGGTAGAGGGCAGGTCTGGATCATCTTTTCCAGGGACCTCTCAGAAGGTGTCATGCCATCAGTATTTCCCCAGCCGCTGGGAGGGAGGGAAATTTCCTCCGAAGGGCGGGCTGCCAACAATAACAGCCGACTCCAGTAGGTCGGCACAGGAAGAGAGGGGCTGGAAACTGATTTGTAAGTCTCCCGCTCCTGAGCCAGAATGCCTTTATTTGAGCAAGCCTCCCGAGGCCCATAAAGCTTCAAAAAGCCACATTCCATGCACGTTATTTCTTAAGTCCTTTTATGAGGAGCTTGATTTGGGGATTTTTTTTTCTGTTAGTGTACCACAGCGGTCTGTGTGTGTGTGTGTGTGTGAGAGAGAATGCACAGAGCGATCCCCGGTGTTATGAGCGGTTGCTTGTCTCTAATCCCCGCTCGAGGTCAAAGACCGGGGTCCCCTGGAGCACAGACCCTGAGTGTACCCCAACACTAGCTGCATGCCCCCCTCCCCCCCCTCACCTTGCTGTTTCAGTCAGGGAAAATTAGAAGCCATTTTTATTCGCGCAGCTCTCCCTAATTCCTCCCGCATAACATTTCATTGCATTCGGTCCAGGAGATTTAGATCTTTTAAAGCCAGGATTCCCTCGGCTTGGCGCACGTTATGAGGAGCTCTGTCTCAGCTACTCTCTCACTGCAGGAGCAGAGTTCAGCTTGAAAACTTTATCTCAGCTAACTCGCTTTAACGGATTCAAGATTCAGTCGGGCGGTAATCTTATTATTATCGTTTCATCGGGGACTGACAGCTTGCTGCAGCCCATCCTCTCAGCGTTTTTGTATGCTGGTGAGCTGACCGTCAAAGAGGGCTGAACTCTGAATGTGCGAATAGCACGGGCGTGCGCGTGACAACACCTACGTGTCACAGCAAAGCCATTAGCCGCACGCTTCGGCCATTATCCCCATTATCTTCCCATCCTGTCGCCGTAATTCATTGTTTGGTCCACTTAGAGACTCTCTCCGGCCCACTCTTGCCACTGACCTTTTGTGTTTGAGGGGTGACTGTACCGTGTGACTGTGGTCATGGGCTGCTGCGGGATCATGACCCATAAAAAACAGCAATATGAAAACTCAAAATGGAGTTCACTGAATGTGAACAAGAATGGTAGCGTACCCTCTTTGTAGACGAGCCAGCTGGCAGTATAATACAGGAACTGCACATTTTTTAACAAATGTAGGGTCGTTGCATTGATCCTGACCCGTCATCTCTTCTTAAATGGGTATACCATTTGTAAGAAAAGAAGTCCATTAGCAGAAATATAAACGCATGCTGAATTACAGGAAGGCAACATGAGGCTTGTCAGCACTATGCAAGAGGACCGGTTGCTTGTATTTCATTTTAGTTCTGAGTGACATTTCTAATTCACTGTAAAATGTTCAGGGATCCTTGTGCTTTTAGAAAGCGATATGATGTTTTCAGTTTTGGGCCTTCTTTCAGAGAGTGAGGTTCCCTCTCTCTCCGGGCGCTGTCTTCAGGACGGGCCTCAGTCACGGTCCCCCCCCCCCCCCCCCCCCCATTCCCCCAAACGCTGCATCTGCTCCAGCCAGCAGGTGTTCCAGGCAGTCACTGACGGCCTTTGATGGGCTGACAGACGAACACCTTGGGGGATTCCACTGGGCTCCTTCTCCCCTGACAGCCACGGTGACCTGTGAGCAGGGGAATGTTGCGCACGGCTATCCCAGGGACGTTCACGGCCTGTGTTTGAGTGACAAGCGCAGGTGACACAGGCGGGGAGTCGCCACCCCTGCGACTCTCACAGGCACCGAGGGGCCTGTGTCTTCACAGCCATTCAGAGAACTGGGCAACCACCGTGATGGAGACTGCTAAGCTGAGGGGAAGCCTGATGTTTGCATTTTCGCTCATAAGCACACACATACAGTACACACGTGTGCACAGTCACACAGACTGGAGCATCCTACATTATACATAAATGATGTGATTTCAGTCACAGGCCATGAGTCGACACAGGTGGCAAAAACAAATCACTGTTGAATTTATTTTTTGTACACGGAAAGTCGGTTAGCGTAACCGAGATTTTCATTTAGTGTATTTTGTAAATGTATGCATAAATAAGTAAATGTAGCCATTCAGCAGATATGCTTGTCCAGACAAGCTAACACAGGTTGCATTCTTTGTACACACAATTCATTTATACAGCTGGGTATTTACTGAGGATCTTTCAAGTAAATATCTTGCTCAAGGGTACAGCAGCAGTGCCCCACCTAAGAATAAAAAAATAATTAAGAAATCAACCTTGGAGCTACAGGCCCAGTTCCCTAACCATGATGCTTCACTTCCACTTTCAGCGTGTGTACTGATCATAAAACTGCAGGATGATGTGATGAAAGGGTGGTGTATGTCTGTATTAGTGAGGCGCTTGGTTCTTCATTTGAGGATTATTTATTTTATCAATAATCATGAGGAGGAGACCAGTCAGAATATGGAGAGCTTTCTGTGACTTTTTTTTGCTGACACGTAACCTCCTGAAATTCTGTGGTCTTATTCGTCTAACAACAGTTGGTTACTCTGAAGAAGACAAAGCTGGCTTATGGAATTTCATATCATCTGTGTTACCACTACAGTGTGCATGACAATAGTAAACTTAAAGCAAACATTTGTGTGCATGTGCTTGTGCGTGTGTGTGTGTGTGAGTGTGAGTGTGCGTGTGCGTGTGTGTGTGTGTCATGTCTGTCTAAAAAATACCATAATATGCCTTTCAGTGTATTACCATGGTTCTGTGGTTTAACCAATATACAATTCTAAAATACAATAATGTTTTTTGTTCTCTCAGAAGAACAGAAAGTTTTCTCCTTTCATTCTACAAGAGAAAAACATTCTTTGCCAAACTTCAAGATGTTGTCATTTCCCTTCATAGTCATAGTTGAAGATCAGCTAAGCGTCATCTTGTGAATATTGATATGATATATTTGTAAATATATCTGTGGTATTTCAGCAAGTATAATTGTCATTGTTTTACTAGTTTTATTTTTGGGTAATGTAAAAAAGCATTCATGATTACACTGACCGACATTTTGTGGGAGTGAAATATCAAAAACATTACTGGGTTTTTTTCTTTTTCTTTCTCGTTTTACTGAATCGAACAAATATGAATGCATAAATAAAAAGTGACTTTACATTTTTCCCTTTGACAACCTTTTTTCGTCAACAGCCCATACAATCATATAAACATACAGGCTTTTATTTCAGCACTGTTCATTAGTAAAGGTTTTAATAGCATGCCCAAGGCCTCAGGTATTGGGCTTATAGGAAACAATACGCTGGAGAAGAACAAAAAAAATACTGAATGCGTGATAAAAAAAATAATGTCAAAAATAAATTCATCATTATCTGCCCTGTGGAGGAGCAGTCGTTTAGTCAGATCTGCTTGAAGGATTTGAGTGTTATTAATCAAAACAGCTAAATCGGCTGGACGCTGTTTGTTTTGTCAGAGTGGATGCATTCCTCGAAACAACCCCTAACCCCGTAACTGAAACAACCCCTAAGAAAAGCATTCCTGGACAAACCTAAGATGGATGTCGTTCATTGCCAGGGGTTTATTTTGTTCTCTTCTGGTGACCCGTGGCAAATATTTACATTTTTCCCCTTTGACAAAGTTCCAAAACCGGAAAGAATCGCTTTTTTTTATTTTTTTTTAAAGTGACACGCAGAAAGTGTTACGCTCACTGCGCTGTTGAAAGAAACGGGGCCTGATGCTTTGTTTTCAAACAGCTGCGACGCCGAGGTTTGGTGGGCATTTGGTGCGCAGGCCGGTGACACCTTTGACGGACGCTTTAATCATTTCAAAATAAACGCGTTCGAACACTTGGGAAAGAATGTAAACAAGGCCCTGGTGGCGCGCACTTTTTTTATTTTTATTGCCTCATTGTTTCATTTGATCACTTCCTCTTATCCCAGAACAGACAATGGAATGTTTTAAATTAAACATTTGTGCTCGAGTTGACGTGCTGATCTCCCAAAAAAAAAAAAAAACGTCTTCGTCTCCATGCAGCAGCTGGAAGGAATAAGTAGTCACCAGATCTTAGCAAAGTCTAGTGCACCCCCCCATCCTCCCCCCACCCCCCCCCCCACCCCCCTCTTCTGCCACAAGTTTCTCATTGACAGCCTTTCTGAAAATCAGAACTTCTTTTCTAGGATTTCACCATATGTAGTAACGGCGTGACCCAAGAACATCATTTGGTAGGCCGAATGTCTGAACCAGCGTGGAAATCCTAGAGCTCTTGGGTCTGAGGTGGAAGAAAAATGTCAACTGAACATCAAAGCAGGTTTGGCAGCCTACAATGCATGTGCGTTTTGAAGTTAGTCAGTATATAGTCAGTTACAGTATTTTTTTTTTTTAATTCTTTTGAGATATTTTTAATTTCTCCGCATGCTTTCTGGGCAGTGTGTGATATTTCGGGTGCTAGATACTGTAGGCATCTAGCTGGAACTGTTAACCGCTGTGTTTGGCCCATCGCCATAACAACCAGAGGGAAGAACAGTGATATCTCTTGGAAGGTCTGGGTTGCAGTTACTCTGGAGATGTGAGGGGGAATCCTACCTGTGCAGATCTCGACAGGAATTATGACTCCTGTAAGAGGATCCAGACAAGCTTGCACAAATGCCTATGGATGAGACCCCTGTCTGCCAAGTGGTTTACAAGTGTCATCAGTTTTTAGAGACTACTGGAGGAACTTGGTCCTGAAATTTCATATGCCTGTGACCTTAATATGGAGCAAAAGCAGAAATGATTTTCCATGAATGGCCTCTATAATACACAAGTGCTTGTACATTGACTGCCACAAAGCTCTCTCAGTTGTGTACATAGATAGGAGTTGTGTACATTCTTCCTTATACATTCCCATGATTCTCCCTGTGTATTTTTGCGATCGATTTAAACTGATGCATTCTTGAGAAGCTTGAAAATATTCTAATGTACACACTTGTGAATTTGTGTTTGAATGTGTTTGTTTACAAGTTGTATACAGTATGCATACATGTACATGCATGTGTGTATGCACATGCTTCAGAGAGAGGCAGAGAGAGAGAGAGAGTGTGTGTGTGTGTGTGTTTGTGTGTGCATGTGTAATTATGTGTGTCAGAACCTACTCATGTCTTCTGAGACTCCAATGAGCAGTGGTTTTATGAAACAGTAATTTAGGTGGTTAGTGGGCTACATTATTCCAGTATATTAGCAAAAGGTACGCATAATATGATGACTTGATTGCCATTCAGAAGAAGAAAAAGAGCCAATACCAATACTTCAGTCATCTTTTTTATACTGTAGTGCCCATGTTTTACATTGTGTATCTTTGTCAGTTCCGACTAACGTTTATGTTGAGGGATTTCAAATTACAAGGGTTTAAAAATGTATTCTCCTGACAAAAAAAAAAAAAAAAGAAATTGTAAAGAAAACTAATGTTCTCCACCAGGTTCATATTTCCTGCTCTCGTTTTTGTTCGTTCACTGAAAGACATCCGCCTTCTGTTGTTTCGCAGCAGACGCTCAAGTGCGGAGACCCATCAACCAATCGGAGCAGAATGCTGCGGTGGTTCGCCGTCCTGATGGCAACAAAAAAAAAAATATCCTGGATCCTGCGATGAAACGGGAGTGGAGTTTAATACCTCCCAGATGGGTGTAATCTCTGCACAGATACGCAGGCTGTCCAGCAGATTGGGGGGGAAGGCGAGGAGGTGGGGAGGCGGACGGGGGTCTCGTTACATCCTGGGCCTTGGTTTGGGGCTCCAGCAGCCTGACCCCGCACGGTGACCCTGAGGGCTCTCTCTCTCTCTCTTCTCCTCGTGGACTCCGTGGGGCTGATACGTCAAGGTCAGCCTGCCAGAAAGAGCTCCCCAGCATTTCCCTTTCAAGATGAAAACAAGCCCCGCTGCATGTTCCTGCTGCATGCTTCAGTTGCTTTATTTCCACTGGCTTTTGAGACTACTCTGGAAATCAATAGTTATTGCAAAGGGGAGGAGAAAAAGCCCTTATTGAAGCTAAATTTGAGACAGGATTCTTCAATTTAGCCAACCTCTGTGTGGACACTTTTTAATAGATATTATTGATCTGTTAAAAATAGAAAATATTCTCTTTTTTATGGTTTGCAGGCAGTCATGTTCTGCTAAATGGCTCATTAATAGTCGTAAAGTCAAAACTTTATTATAGGATAATGCAGCTAATAAAATGTTATGATCAGTGCAGTGCACTCATGCAAATATTATAAACCCTTATCAAAGATGCTTCGTGTGTTCTATAAGTATTACATTTAAGGAAAAACTGTTATTTTGTCTTATGGAAACTTAATTTAGGGACCCTTCTGTTCTTCAGAAAGCATTCTCAAAAATTGATGAAATGTTTGGCTCTAGCCAGTAAAAACGCATTTCAGTGTTTTGCTCTCAAAAAAAAAAAAGAAAAAAAGAGGAAAGCCATCACTGAACAAGGTATCTTTTTAATGCCTTCCAGCTGTTGTAACAAGCGGCGCATTGTGCTGGCCACAGCACTGTGAGCCCTGCTCCAGCCATGGCAGGTAACAGGGATGGAGCCGCAGACAGCCCTGAAGGTTAACAAGGCGTCCTGAGATCCAGCCGTGAGATCCTGAGGCCTCGGCTGGCACGGGCGCCCTTACGCTCCTCCTGTCATCAATGCCAGCGTTCACAGCACTGTACGGCACAGCACAGCACAGCACTCACAACACAGCCCAGCACAACTACAGCACTCACTGCACAGCACTTACAGCACAGCCCAGCACAGCACTCAAAATACAGCACAGCACAACTACAGCACTCACTGCACAGCACTTACAGCACAGAAGAGCAGAGCACAGCACTCACCACACAACACGGTATTCACAGCACATCACAGCTACAGCTCACTGCACAGCACAGCACTCAAAACACAGCACGGCTTGCACCGTACAGCACAACACTCAGCACAGCATAGCACAGCACGTACAGCACAGCACTCGTAGGACAGCTTGCACAGCACGGCACAGCAGTCAGCACAGCACAGTCTAGCACAGCACAGCACCCACAGGACAATCCAGCCTAGTACAGCACAGCACAGCATTCACAACACAGCACAACAAAATAGTCACAGAAGGTTTGCTCAACACAGGATTTCCACTTCTCTGACCTTCCCCACAGCTTCGACTGAATTAACACTCAGATAGCACGGGCTTACACAGAAAGAGTTTCCTTCAAGTGTAAAAAAAACATAGGCAGCAAAACACATGGCGCTTCACTCAGTTGGACAACAGCAAACCCCCCATTCCCCCCACCCCCGTTTTTTTTGACACGGATCATTTTCGATCGCTCACGTGCATGCACACACGCACAAGGAAAAGAAAATACCACAAGCCCCTTTCAGAATCGCAAACTGAGGTTTGGCATGGTATGCGGAGAGCTATGGGTCAGGGGTTTAGATCAGGTGTTTCTTTAGAGAAAATAAAACTGTCTGCATGTGCCATGTACACTTCGTAAATGTCAGTGCAAAGGTCAGGAGCACTATTTGATTTCCTCTGCCTGTCTGAATCGCTGCCTTGTCCAGCAGGGTGCTTTGATGGGGTTCTGACACTAGGAGGCGCTGTTGTAGATCTGTCAGGATATGGGACCCTGAGTGCAAAAAGCGGCTGGCCTTTTTTAGTGTTCTTTATTTCAGTGTATTTATTTATTTATTGTATGTTTTGACTGGTTTCGTGATTAATAGAATCTGGTGTTGTCTTGCAAATAGCAATCGTGGGTTCATGCACAAAATGGTTCTCAGCCCCAAAATGAAATAACCTGCTGGAATACTCCTAATGTTCCTCGGAAGAAGGATTATTAATGAGTCATTTTAAGATTGAGACGGAACACTATCACAAATTTAGCATCCGGCCTTTTCCCCTGGCTGGCAAAAATGCAGGCTAAATATGACTCTCAGGCTGCGTCTGCTCCCACACAATATTCCATAGCCCACTTTGGAGAGGAAGAAGTGAATGCCGCTAATGAACTCAGGACAGGGTTCTGTGGTGAGTCGCTTTGGTGTCATCAAGATTTATGGAGAGAAGGAGATAAAAATGAGTCGTCAGCGGCAAATCTCGAGGAAAGCTATTCATTACACGCAGCGCCTTAGCCTTATGATCGTAACTGTTTATGTGTGTCATCGTTCTACGGCTGCAGCATATGGTTTCGGTAGAGCAGTTAAGCATCTTATTTCCGGGAGGTCCTGAGAGGCCGGACCTTTTTTTCTCGTGTCATTTTCTCACATCAATCCACTCCCGGCCACATCGCAACCACTCCAGCCGCTCGTTATCAGGATGTGATTCATACGCAGCCGCGCGGATCGTGGACGTTCTGATGATGTCATCCTCCCTTACTCCCTGATGGCCTTGTGCCCTTGTGGTTGGTGGCTTACGTTGCTTCCAACAACAGGAAGCATGTCTCACTTTAAGCTTTTCGCCGGCCCTTCTGCATCATGCAATTCTCTACCTCGGCAATTAGCATTTGCAGGCAATGTACTTCAGGTCAGTATTAAAATGGTGCTGAGCCAGACATGCGATTGAAGATTCATTCAACGCGTGTGCGTTGTTATGGGAACTCCATTAAAATAGTGAGGTTTTGAGGAAACGTTGCAGTCAGGTTGTGCCGGCTTGTTTCTTTCTGTTGCTGTGAGAGGCACCAGCCAGGCTGCTTGACATAACCTATCAATGAATGAATGAATTCATTCATTCATTCATTCATTTAGTATTGGCTTCTTCAGTGAGCTTGTGTCTCTTTGAAACTAACAGTGTACAAGTCAGTTATCTTCACTGTTCAGAGCTGATGGGCTACATAATTCTGGTTTGCACACTTTTTGTGTTACAGCATGATGTGCAAGTGAGAACTGGATCACCACATAATAAATTACTGTGAGCTTGCGAATTTAAATCAATGTGCAGTCTGCTGTAATACAAACTATTTTCTGTTTCTTCATCAAGCTGTGATTCACATCAACATGCCAACATACAGCTGTATGATATAAAACGAACATACATGTTTCTCCATAAATGTCACTGATATAAGATGGTTTCATTTATTGCAAGTAAAAAATAGCTAAACACTTTCATTAAATGTAACAAGATTTAACACTCACGTGTATGAAGCATTACATACTGCCAAAGTTCATATTTGAAATAGTTCAATTTGAACTATAGCAGGATTCTATAGGCCTAATAATGATTACAGAATTTCAGTTTTGAGAAGTAGGTCATGCATTAAATTCCTAGGTGGAGTCCAGTACCAATGTAATAGTAATGTAGCCTACAAGTCACTGGTGGCCATGAAATTGAGCTTTTCAGCAGAGGGCTGTAAGTTTGATTTTGCAGTTTGACGCAATACTGAAATACAAAACTGAATTTTCTGTTATCCATCTGTATATATGGATAAAATGAAACTGACGTTTTTTTTCAAGGTGCCCAATGCACAATTGTATACCAAGTTATTATTATTATTATTATTATTATTATTATTGATTTACTCATGTTTATGCCACGTTACATATGCAGGCCCAATTGCCTTACTGGTCGTTCGTAAGGTGCGCTTGTCAACGCGCTGTGTGGTCTTCTCGCGCACTTGCCGTAAGACTTGTTAAGGTCATAGGCGGCTCAAGATGATCGCAGAAGCAGGTGGTAAATAGATTGCCGTGAAATTTATCTCAGGGATCTCAAAATTAGTTCACTCCTCATGTAAGCAGCCTAGTGTACAACTCTATGTATGTGAAATGTCCATGTACTAAATATCAAGGACTACTGCAATCTAATATTTAAAGACCACTTAACATTTGCCTTTTTAGGTGCGTAATTTTATAATGCCACCAATTTCTGATCCACCAGTTTTTTCTTTCTGTCTAATTTCCCTGGTTGCTTTGACCTCACATGGAGGGATGTGAAGTGTTAGCTTCCATTTTCATTTTCATTTTTCACCTTTGACTTGATTCTCACTAGTGTCACTAAATAGTCTAAAACTGGGCGAATTTTAACCTACGCGTGTATGTAGGATTCCATGTCTTGGAGAGAAGTTCACAACGTTTGGCTTAATGCAGACGTAGACCAAATGCTATTTATTATTTTCAGTATTGTTTATTTAGCTTTATAAATGCCTAAATCACAAATAATTTTAAGTTTAATAGCCTCTTAAATGTATCGTGTCATCTGCACTATATATTAAAGTACAGAAACTGGATTTTTATTTCTGTCAAAGTAAATCGGAAATAAGTTACATCTGGTTTAATTAAAAATGTTATAAAAATAAAGAAGATCACGGCACGCATGCACTGTTATTTTGAATCAGCAACAACGTCGGTCTATATTAATAAATATAATTATTTCTAATATGAAAAGTACATGATGACAGTGCATTGGCCGTGAGTTCAATTAAATCCAGTTGCACAGTGCAGCACTGAACAGCTGGTGGTGGTTCTGTAGTGTCAGAAAGGACTGTGATACTAGAGAAACTCCCAACTTTATGATCAGCCTAGTTTCTGGCTCAAGGCTGATGCATTGTGGGTCTCTGAAATTGATCCAGTGAATTGGAGATGGCGCTGTCTACAGCGTGAGCAGAGTTAGCAGCCAAAGTTTGGAGAACACAGGAAAGTTCGCTGGAGTAGAGGCGTCTAGCGATTCAACCAAGAGTTTTTCTTCACATCAATGCCAGCCGGACAGCGCCGAGCAGGCTGTGGGAGACGCTATGTAACGCAACATTTGTTGTCATGAATTAATAGTGTTTCAGGATTAACTGCGTTTTTTGGGGTACTTTGACTGCAAGGATTCATTACCGACGCTTGTGCTGTAGCGCTTTCAGCAGGGTACGTGGGATTCAGCCGTATTTATCACTGTAAGTAAATGCGATGCACAACTCAGTGGGTCCGTGTTACACAATTAGATGATCAAGGCGTGTTTGTTTTCGTGAGAATGAACTACCGAAGGGGACATCACACAGGATATTTATAAAACAATGAACGACCCCCGCGACAAGGACTTGACACCGATTTCTAGGAAGCACCGACTCATGGCTGCAGTTCTACCGGGGGAAGAGAGTGCATTGCCCGGGAACGGCTCAAGACTTGACAGAAACGGGATAGGACTGATCTACTGTTTTATTTGCGGAGGTAGTGTTACGACCGGGAAAGAACTGAAATTGCAAGTGAAGTACCAAAGAGAAAGCGGTCCGTTTTTCCCGTTTCTGCAACACCAGGAGCCAGCCCCTGGGGCTGACGGAGTTTCCCTAGATGGATGTGTGCTGGCGTGCGCTGTGTGCCACTGTTTTCTCGGTGAGCAGTGGAACTCATTCGAGAGATCCAGGACACCGATAGAAAAACGCATGTACTGGTTGAAAAGGCCGTATCAGTGTGACTCTCGGCGAATACCCCAAGAATGGAACATTTCCTATGATCTGGAGCGGAGGATAAGTGTCAGCAGTCAGAATTTTGACGCACCTGAATCCGATTTTTCGTCCTTTTCCGAAAATGACATGTCGGACCAAGAGATAGATTCAACTGAAAGACCCGGGACGACCAAGGAAAAGTGTTTTAAAATATCCGCAAATAGCAAAACTTCCAAAGAAGGTACCAGAAAAAGCAACGATGTGAGTATAAAAAGCAGTCCCGATTCTCAGCGGGGAATCCGGTACACTGTCGGTGGCTATGTTGCACAAGACGCACAGAAATCGGAAAGTACTTTGCCGCTTAGGCGTTCTGCTCAAATTATGAATCATGTGTCTCAATCCTCGGTGTCTCTGGCTCAGTTCCAGGAGTTCCTGCCACAGCGCTGTTATGACACTCCTTCTGTCGCGACACCTGTGCAAGACAACGGAATCATTATACGCAACAAGCAGTGGCTACCGGAGGAGAATGTCAAACATCCAGACCCGCGCCAGCATACTGCCGACAGCAGCTGTAACTCCAGGCATCCTCTGGTTCTGTTACGCAAACGTCATAAAGCAGCAGATGTTGCTGGTGCTGCCGCTGCGCTGTCACCGACTGGCGCCCAGGGCGCTTCCGACGCGCGCGTCCCAAAGGAAAGTGACCCCTGCAAGTCAAGTGACGGCGCTAACCACGCCCGCGATTCGGACTCCGACGACAATGAAATAAATATAACAAGTGACGACGACAGAGACCCGCCTGAGCTTGGCGGCGGGAGAGAGCGAGCAGTGGCGCTGATCAGGCAGCAAAGGGAGTCGGGAAGTGTAATCGCGAAGCCCCAGAGCCGCAGTGCCGTGGAGGAGCGCGTGTGCTACATCTGTGGGAGCGCGCTGTCCCAGACAAACCAGTTCAGAGTGTATGTGCAGAAACAAGAGAGGACCGTTAATGAGCCTTTTTTCCCCTTCCTGTGGCTGCACAGCCCTCCTCCTGGGGCCCTGCCCTTGAGCCCCGGAGGGTGCACCCTGGTCTGTGCCTGCTGCCACTCCTCCCTCATGCAGCAGTGGCAGGGCTTCGAGCTGGCCAGCGTGCCCGTGCTCCAGCGCCTCTACGTCGTCCCCCTCAACACAGGAGCCGGGGTCCAGCAGTCCCATCCTCGGGAGAGCCGCAAGCCCGAACCGGAGCCGGAGCCTGAGCCCGCCAGGGAGGCCTGCTTCCTCTGCGGGCAGGACTGCGGCAAGGACGTCAAAGTGGCCTATGCCAAGGCGGGGCCGGGCAAGGCCCGCGGCGCCATGCACTTCCCCTTCATCAACCTCCTCCCCTGCCCGCCCAACGCCAGGGGCGTGAGGAACGGGAAGGTGCACTGCTGCCGGACGTGCCACGGCGTCCTGGACGACATCTGGGCGGCCTACAGGCTGTGCATGAGCGAGGAGCTCATCACCTCCGTCAACACCTTCCTGGCCCGGTACCACCAGGCCGTGGGCGGCGGGGGGTCGGCCTATCAGAGCGGCTGCCTGAGCCTGCCCTCCGCCCACTCGGGCCACACCTCCGTGTGCTACCTGTGCGGGGCCGAGCTGGGCGCCGGCGTGGAGTTCCAGCTGAACGTCAACCCCCCCGGCCGCTGCGGCGAGGGGGAGCCCTTCTTCCCCTTCCTGACCGTGCACCCGCCGGCCCCGCGGGCCAAGCCGGCCGACTCCACGGGCCTGGTGTCCACCTGCGTGCTGTGCTACCACGACCTGCTGGGCCAGTGGGCCCAGCACGAGAGCCGGGGCGGCCAGCCGGCCAGCAGCCCCTGGGCCCGGCAGTACAGCTGCGACACCTTCGTCTGCTTCTTCTGCCGCCAGGAGAAGCGGCGCTGCCTGGGCCTGAAGATGGTGCACGTGGCCCGGCTGCCCGTCTTCCTCTACGCGCCCAGGGTCAGCCACACTCTGGTGGTGGATGACGGGAAGAAGCTGACCATCGCGTCCTGTGTGGAATGTAAAGCCATGGTCCTGGCCGGGCAGAACATGAAGCAGAACCACCTGAAGGACGGCAACCCCTCCCCCAGCAAACACAGGGTAAGCGACACGCGGGAAGCTTAGTGTTTCAGTGACATCTAGCACATGACTTTTAATGTGTCTCATGGTGTTTTGTATTGCATTTGGGCCTGAAAGAGAACCAGCCCTTTCAGCTTCAGGATTGCAGTGTTTCTGAGCTTCAGGATTGCAGTGTTTCTGAGCTTCAGGATTGCAGTGTTTCTGAGCTTCAGGATTGCAGGGTTTCTGAGCTTCAGGATTGCATCTGTGGCTCTGTTTATTGCTCTGACACCGCTGTGCTGAGTTGCCCTGCTGAGTGAGAAAGTTAATCTAATGGAGGCCCGTTCGTTATTGTAACGTACTCCACCAAGTAAATGAGAAGTGGTGGCAGGGGATGCTGTGGAAGAAGCAGCTGAGACTATTGTGCGTGCGTGTGTGAGTGCGTGTGTGAGTGTGTGAGCGCGTGAGTGAGTGAGTGAGAGAAATTGTAAGGTTGTGAGGGTTTCTCTATGTTGTTCTTAACTGTTCCCTGTCAGCCAAACTTTCCTCACTTTGGCTATAATTTTTTTTTTCTCGAGCCCTCAGCAAAGCTCTGGAGAGTGTTTTATTAAGACTTGCACTGTGGCTGTGTATGGTTGAAAATCTCTCTCTTTCTTTGAGGGAGGGAGAGAGAGGAGCAGGAGAGAAGTGGGGCGGGGGGGGGCGTGTCTCAGTAGTATTTTGTTGGTGCAGGGTGATGCAAAGGTGAGTGATGAATCCTAAAGTGTAGTAGAAGTGTGGGCTGAACATTTGAAGCGGGCCAGCAAAGGTCAGTGGCGCTGGCCTTATTCATGCATTTTAAAACTGCACTCCTGTGCCCTGATAGACCGTCTGGCGGTAGAAAGTTATCATGTTATCTCAGTGAGCTTGATTTCCAGCCCTGGTGTCTGCTGGGAACTGAGGCTTCAGATTCTGAAGCGGATGACAGAAGGGGATGGAACTGTGTCTAAGGGCAGGTTTTTTGATTTGAGCTGAACAACAGTGTTCTGTTTATATTTGGCTCTAAGATGCCACGTGCTTTCTGCATTGAAAGTCTGGTTACTATAAAGTGCAGTTCTTCTGATAGCAATCACATGTGAGATGCTATGTATGGTGGGAAAAAAAACAAAAAACTTTAATCCAGTAAACTGACTGGATATACAGTGAAACTGGTTCAGATGCAAGGAGTGTGTGTGTGTGTCCCTTTAAAAAAAAGGCCTCTGTAGCTAATATTGGAAACAGCTGAAGTCTTAAATACAGTTTATTAAATGCGATCATTTCTCCTAATCCGGACGGCTTAATGGTCATGCGGCAGAAAAGTGAACGGGACGCCGGACTCAACTCCCGTGCGCCGTCGTTCACGCTGCGACACGGCGGTTTTTCGGGACTCACGGCAGCTGCCGTTTGTTCCCTGGGCTGAACTAAAACCATTAGACCAAACGCAGGCAGGGCAGGGCAGGCAGGGCAGGGCAAGCTTTGCTTTGAGGTGAGCTTTCCGTGGGATTGTGACCCAGATTGCAGGAGGATGATTTGGGGAGAGGAGCAGCCAACCGATAGCCTCGGGGCTGCAGGCACATGGGAGATGAAGCCATTTTGGCCCCAGCGAGTGGATGACTTCATGGCTTTGGAGGGGGGCGGGTGGGAGGTGGAGGAGGGAGGAGGAGGGGGGGGGCAGGGGGATGGGGGGGTAGCGGGGAAACAGGTGCTCTGTCCTCCGCTGACATGTGAGCCGCTCCAGTGCTGGCCTGTCATCGCTCCCATGTCACAGAACGCACACATCTGCTTCCTGTGTTTCCTGGAGCCTTCCTTATCACTGCTGGGGGGGGGGGGGGGGGACACAGTGGGGAGACGGCGGGCGTGTCTTTCGGGTGCTTGACTTTGGAAGAAGTGCTTGCCTCTTTCACTGACGGCGCAGTAATTTCACTTTTAAACCCTTCGCTGCGCGTGGAGGGACGTGACGTTTGCCTAAAATTATACACAGCTGCTTGCAGGCCTATGTTACGTCCTCGTAGGACATCAAACAAATACGAATCTCTTTCAACTCTTTAAGTGCAATAGTTAAAAAAAAAAAAAAAATTTTAATCCAATGTTGATGTTGGGCTGGCTAGTGTGATAAAACCTAGCAATTTTAGTCTGTATATTCCTGCTGGATTTCTTGAAGATCTATTGAGTTTGAAGCACCCAATAGAAATCAGATCTGACACACGAGTCGTGTTCAGAAGCCAGGCGCTTTATATATAGTCTTGTGGTATGTCTCAAGCATATTTGTAATTACATGGTCATGGAGTGTAGCCAAATTTCAGGCTTGCTCCCTCCTTTGATTGTGATTGACCTTTTTTTTTCACAGTGTCCAGGGCAGTTGCTTATTTGAGTGCACCACCCAGCTGGGGCTGGGAAACCCATCAGATTCATAAATTCATCTTCAGCCGGCTTTGCGCTCTCCCAAGTTCATCTGGCCTCTGCTGTCCTTTGTTTGAACCTAAATTCAGGAAGACCTCAGATATTGAACTGTTGTCTGACATCACTGGCAGGATTGTCTTTTTTTTAGCATGCAAGTTGGTTTAAACATCTCCAAACAAACCACCCACATTGGTAACGTGCTATGGGCTTCGACTGGACATGTTGATGATTGATGATTACATCGGCATGAAGTCATTCATGAGACATTTCCCTGACAGTGGAGGGAATATTCAGCGGCCTAATTATGACTTGATGAAAGTGGCAGTTAACAAAAAATCATTAGACAATTGTTTCTCTGTGTTTCATTACAGAAAGTTTGATAAATTTGAATGCGATGATGGAAGAGTCTTTCAGGATGACCCTCATTGCTCACTGTAGTATATACATAGAACTGGAAATGAAGAATTGCACGAGAGAGGGAGAGACAAGAGGGGTGGTGTAAACTGCAACTATGTGTGTGTGTGTGTGTGTGGGGTTGGGAGACCCTTGCTTAATCCTCAGTAGCATCCAAAAGAGGTATTTGCCGTCTCAAGAAAAATACACTGGTGTGCTGACAGTGTCTGAAGATTAATAACGGTATGAGGGGACTCCATCGGCAGTGTTGGAAACCAGTGGTGCAGAGAAAGAGAGAAGGAAAGGGGGAGACAGATAGAGGGGATAAACATGGCTGAAGAAAAGAAGTGGTGATTCTCTCTGTTAAAGAGATGTTTGTTTTGCTGTGGAATGATGTGTGCTTTGTATACTTTCATTAAGTCCTGAAAGCCCCATGTCACGCCCTAGTGCCCAGTCAAGTCTGAATCAATCCGCCATGGTTCGACAGTCAAGCTCAAGAAGAGAAAGAAAAGAGTAGATCATCTTGTTTCGTTAATGCATCGGGAATGCCTGTTCTGCTACATTTCCCATGTGGGCTGCCAAGGGAATAGCTTATTGCATCCTGTTAATTGTGAAGATGTTTGTTCGGAGAACACTTTGCTTGTGCTAATACAATTAGGATGAACAGTTGGTTTAGTTCCGAAAGCTGTCAGATTATGGGATCTGATTACTTTTTTTTTTTTGCAGGTCCCCTCTCAGGAAACTTCACACATTTTCACTTTGATGCCGTTTGAGTATTTTGGCCCAGTTTAAGCCACTGTGAAATTCAACCCGCGTGTTAATGAAGTTATTTAATGTATGTGGTGTGTAGCCAGTATGGCTCAAAGACCCTCTGGTCCATTGCTGCGTGTGAAATTATTTTACTTTTCAAGCCAGGAGATTAAGACCAATTCTGATTCCGATGGAATATGGTTTTATCTTCTGGGTCAACACAATACAGTAGGATTTTCACTAGCGCACCGCTGTGGAGAAATTCCGGCAGACTGGATTGTATTCCGAGTCCAGAAAACTTCAGAGGTATTTGAGAAAGAAAACAAACCGTTTCGAGGCTCCTGGAGCCCTTAATTTCTGACACTGAGAGGGTGATGTCATCTGGAAAAGCCGTTCGAAAAAACTATTCTCGCGGAGGCATTTCTTTTTTAAACGGTGGAAAGAGACCAGAAAAAGCAGGGTGGGCTGTTTGTGTAGCCATGGAGGCGCGGCCCGGAGAAGGAGCCGGGGATCCCGCGGAACCCGGCGACGAGGCGTCTTTGGGGGGGGGGGGGCGAGCGGGAAGGAGCGCGGCGAGGTCGCGGTGACCCGGGGTTAGCCTAGCGCCGCGTCCTCTGAGGGGAGAGTGAGAGCGGCACTGAAGCGGGCCTGAACCGCGAGGGCCGGGCTTAGAGGCTCATTTATGAAAGGGCCCAGTGGAGGGTGGTGGGGGGTTGGGAGGGTTTTTGGAGGTTTGGGGGTGGGGGGGGGGGGGGTGGGGGGGAGAGAGAGAGGGGCGGGGAATGCCGGGAGAGGAATCGCTTGTCGTCTGTGCGGAGTTACACCAGGGCCCCACCGGGGACCTCCCAGCATCCCCTGCCAGGAGCCGCCCCGCCTCCCTTCTGTGGAGAAGCACTTCCTCTTCTGATGGGGCTTGGCAGCGCTCCAAAGCGCCGGGGCCATTCATCTGCATTCCTTCTCTCCGCCCTGTGACAGACCCAGTGTTGCAGTTACCCAGCGTGCAGTGCGCCAAGTCTGATTCGGATTTCAGTGGGCTTTAAAAAAAAAAAAAAAAAGAACAAGAAAAGAAAAAAAAAAAAACCAGCAGAGAGTCTCCTGTCCAGCCTTCTGCATGAGCCAGGCCCAAGAAGAAGATTCCGGTACCAACCTCACCACGACCTTCTGTGTCAGAAGGGGAGTTATAACCGGCAGAGGCCTCCGACGCTAGCCGGCGCGGCTGCGTGTGACGGCGGGGTGCGACCCCGGCGCGTGACCCCGGTAACGGGGTCTCCGGGTGACTGCTCTGCGGGTGTCTGCCGCGGGTCATCTGAGCCGGGGGCGCTGGCGAACCTGCGCCCCTGTGGGTGGGCCGGGCCCCGTCTGTCTCCTCCTTACGGAGCGCGGCTCCTGCAGGCTGCGTTTCAAATTCGGCACGCAGGTTCGAGGTTCGAATGTCTGCTGGAAGCGTGCGGCTTTGCGGCTTTGCTCAAAACGCCGGCGTCTGAGATTTCCAGCCCCGCCATCGCTTTCTTTCGCTCGAGGGGAAGCGATTTATTTAAGCGGCGGGACTCGTTGTTGGCAGTCCACCCGCCATTGTTCAGAAACCAGCTTTGAGAAACATTCTGCGTCCGCTTTATTCTTGACTGTGTGAGACAACGAGGAGGAAACGGTTCACGCTTGAGTTGCGAACTCAAAGAAATCAGCGATTGGTTGTAGATGTAATGCTAGGCTATTTTCAGGACTTAGTGGCCTATATATAGATAAAAGCCATGTCAATTTATATATAGATGAGAGAGAGAGAGAGTTTTTCCTGCAGTTTATTTGTTCTGCATGCTTTTATTTTTTGTCAAACAAACCTTTTTAGTTGGCGTGTGATAGCGTAGGTCGTAGGGTGTATGATATTTCCAGCAGCTGCTGTATATTGATGGAATGTTGGAAACTGCTTAATGCCACCGCTGCATAAATCTTCGGCGCTGGAACATCCTGAACAAATGCATGTCAGAATTTATGGAGAGCACGTCTGTCCAAACACACCCGGCTGCAGCTTTTGGGGTAGGTGGATTTGAACTGACAAAAGCTAAAGCTTACCGTTTGAGGGAGTGATCTTTCTCATCTGCGCTGATATGTGGACTTAGCTGAGCTGAAATATTGCGGCAGGAGGGTATGGTAGGGTACTTGTTCACAAGGCAAAATAAGGCCCACATTTCAGAGATCTCCTCATCATGTTCCCTGTTGACAGTGAAAGAAGCTGATTGAAGGAGATTATCCATGATGTACTGTAATTTTGCGGTGCTCTCTGGTCTGAGTGTAGGAGCCTGCATTGCTTTTTGGCCCTTGCCCACTGAATGGCTGGGAAGCTCCCTTGACAGTAACTATGTTCTACCAACAGAGGGCAAAATGTCACAGGTCACCGCCATCTGACAGTGAGTCTTTGCTTAGTGCTTGCACCGTCACCTTTTTTTAATATCTAGATCTGAAGGAGCAGGATGTTGCTGTGCATTCTGGGCCGCCTTCTGTCGCTCGCCGCCGCGCGGCTCAGCCTGGCGTCTCGGTGAGCGATGCTGGACTGGCACGCCAGCGTAAACCTTACACCTCCGCCGACTGCCCCAGCAGCGCAAAAAAAACAACGTCAGGGTTCGGAAAGAAAAACACGGCTCAAGCAGGAATGACCTCCGTGTGGAACGTTTGTTATCTCTCCGGCGGTGTTTTTCTGAAGGGGTGGGGCGGGTTAACGCAGGATCAAACCGGCAGATAGTCCCAAACGATGCTGAACATTTCGTTGGCAGCCGCGGTCGCAGGCACGAAAGGAATCGGGGGTGGAGGGGGGCGGGTGGGGGGGGACCAAGCGTAATGTAAATAAAAAAGTTTAAATCTGGAAAACGCTAGCGCGCCGCGCTCCTGGAATGCCATTGAGAGGAAAGTGTGAATGCGTCCGGCGCGCGGTGCCGTTCTCTCTGAGCCCCCCGCGCCGACGTCGCCCGTTTCCACCGCAGCGCTTGGAAGCCCGCGGTAAACGCACGGCTGGTGGCCGCCGAATCGGGCCAGGGTAGCCCGCGCGTGGAAAAAACCGACGCGGCGTGCGGACAGACGGCGGTGACGCAGACGGGAGCGGCGGGTATTAAAAGGGCGCGGGAGGCTGGGAGAGGTCCTCAATTCACGAGCGGTTAGCGCCTAGCCGCAGGGAGCCCTCGCGGGTCACGGGCTTTGTGCTGAGACGGAGGGAAGCGCGGGTCAGCTGGCGGGGTCGTCGGCAGGCGCGGGTCAGACAGGTGGAGCTGGACGAGGGGGCTGCCCCCTCGTTCCTCCCGCTGACGGCGGTTGCATCCAGGTCACTGGACGACAGGATATTTATGAGGCCGGAGCCTCGTGGGTCGCGATCATTGCCGATTTGCACGTACGGGGTCAAGCCTCCGGGAGTCGCGCCGGCGGCCATTTTGTTTCTTTTCCTGGGCTCGTCTTGGCGGCCTCGCGGAAGGAGAAGGCTCGCCGCCTGCGGAATTATTTGTGCAGCAGTAATTGTAACTGAAGTGTGAGAACAGCCATGACGCTAGGAAAAGAAAAGCACATTAACGGTGCACCAGTGGGAAGATAAAGTTTGATGCGCTTTTTTTTCTTTTTAAGCTGTAGTCCTGTCAGAAGGCCCTCGCGGCGGGTCTGTTCCTTTCCTCTCTTCGCCGCGCGGGGAATCTGCCGGGCGTCTGGCCGCGGGGCCCCGTGGACTCGCTGAGTGGAACTCCGGGGAGCTGCCGCACGGGTGTCTGAGGTGGCGCTGCGTTCCCTCGGCGACGGGCCGCGCGATATTTCGGGACCCGGGGCGGAAACGGCCTGCTCTCCTTCCTCCCGTTCGAGCGCTGGTTTCACGGCTCGTGATTCCGTGCGAACCGCTGTGTGTGAACGCGGCAATTATCTACTGACCTGAGAGGTTGACTGACGGGGTGGGGGGGTACGAAGGGGGGGCAGGCAGGGGGATGTGGAGCCTGGCTCTCATCGTCAAACACATGGGCCTGGGGGAGCAGGTCTGCGGGCTAGTGAACCCGAAGCAGGAGGCTCTCCTGCAGAGCTGGAGACTTGGCAATCTCCTCCATCTCAGTTCCCAGGTCTCAAAACACAGTGCTGCTCTCCTAATTTGGGAAGAGTCCAAGACCCCCCCACCCCCCCCCCCCCCCCCACCCCCTTTCCCCCCTCCCCACCCACAGCTTTTATTACAGGCCGTCCGTTAATTCAGAGCAAGGCTTGAATGAATGGACTCTGTGCAAATGGAACACATATTGTTTACAGACGGCCAGCGCGTCAGAGATGCAGGGCCGGAGAGTGGGATCCCAGCGTGAGGTGTTTATTCCTGTTGGGCCTGCTGAGAGCTCTGGCACCGCAGACTAAAAGCTTTTTAATGACTGGACAGGGTGGCGGCTACAATCATTGTTTATTTTTCCTCTCTCGCATTTTTTTGTGGAGAGAGAAAAAAAAAATGAAGAGGGCTTTTTTTTTTTTCCCCCCCTGCCCCCTGCCCCCCCCCCCCGCCCCATCATGCCTCTCTGGCAGGAGCTGTGTGATAACAGGATTGCTGTTGTGTTCCTGTGGGTTAGGCCCGAGCACTCGTTACCGGGCTGAATAGAGAGAGAGAGCGAGAGAGAGAGAGAGAGAGAGAGAGAGAGAGAGAGAGACAGAGAGAGAGAGAGAGAGGCGGCCCATTTCCCTGACCCTCGCTCGCCACCCCTCCCCTCTCCTCCGCTCCTTGGGCTGCTCTGCCAAGATCGCTGGGTCCCACGGGGATCTGAGGGAGGAGAATGGACGTGAGGATCTGGGGTCTCTGCTCGTACCAGTTGTTTTCACAGAGTGTGACCGAACACTGTGTAGCTTTCTGTTCGGGGTCTAGCACAATGACCCAAGGGGGGGGGAGGCACACCTCACCGGGGCTGGAATTCATTCAAAGGTTCGAGCCCCCCCTCCTAATCGGCGACCACATTTCAATACAGATAATGCTTTGCTAACTGTCTTTGGCTCCTGAAGTATTAAACCCATTTGGAGGTGAACTGGTTTTTGGAGAGTGGAATTTTATTTAAACAGAATTTTTTTTGAATAAAGATTTTCTTATGAACAGGCTGACTTAAGAGTAGCATTTCAAATGTTAGCCTACTATTTATTTAAATTGAAAATTGTAGATTTTTTATAGAAACTTTTTTTCCCCCCATTTTTTTCCTCCTACCACTTGCATTGGTTTCAGGTTAAGCACAGTAGCTTTAACCCTTGGTACTCCGTTGCACGGTGTTAATGTCCAGTGCTGGGGGTGGTCTTGTGAAAATATTGGCTGCCCCTGGTTCCCCCCCGCCCCCCCCCCACTGATGGTAAAGGATGGAAATGAACCGGAGGTCTGTCAAAGCAACGTGAAATTCGGGAGACCGCGAAGAATAACTCTGTGTGTTTTTGTGGGAGGATATCATAACAGAGTCGGTTTCTGCTCTGGCCAGAGGGGTCTGTTTAACTTCCTGCTAGGAGCCGCGGGGAAAGCAAACGGTGACGCAAAGTCGGGCGCTGCGATAGGCCGCGGCGGCAGTCGTGGGCGTCGGCGCTCCACGCGTTCCTTCTTGTCCTGTCTGCCAATCAGGGCCTATGTGCCTGTGTCCCAACAGATGGCAATTGTGGCGGCAGTAGCGCAGTATATTGGAGGGAGTACATGATTGACAGTGGTGCGACCAAAGCTAACCATTAGCACCAGTAAATTCCGTTGTGATTCTTCCGTTGTTCCTCTGCTCCGCACATCCCTCTGTCAGATTACACTGAGTTTACTGCAGCACTTTGCCCCTCTTTTGTGTGCCAGCTGGGCTCATTTGTAAATTTGCAGGAGAGGTTTATTTGAATTGTCCACTGGCCAATGGGAATGCTGCATGCTTTCAAATGCAGGAGATGTAGGTCTGTGAGAGAAATGCATTGTTTGTTGCTGTGCTGTGGCTGAGGATGTCCTCTAGGCGTGTTGAAGCATTAGCAGGCATGTGGTGTACAATAGGTGGTCACACCTGGTCCATGGCATGGCAGTGCATGTGGTAGCATTAGCAGGCATGTTGCTTTTCCCTTCTGCAACGTACACAGCTTGCTTATTGGTTCAGATGTGTCACATGACACGTCTAAGGCCACTTGGAGCATTGTGGGCAATGTTGCCATGGAAAACAAGCGCAACATTCCTGTGGCCAGGATGCATTATGTGTCCTGGGTTAAATTCAACTGTCTAGAGCATTTTATCAAGATTATGAAAAAAAATCAATTTGATGATGATTCCATTTAGCTTCTGCCTGTGTTAGATGGGTAGAATCAGATGTGGTGGCGGTAGCGTAGTATAATGGGTAAAGAGCTGGTCTTGTGATCGAAAGGTTGCTGCCGTTGTACCCTTATGCATGGTACTTAACAATATAAATGCTGTGTAAAAGTTGTGTAAGTCTCTCTGGATAAGAGCATCTGCTAAATGCCTGTAATGTAATGTGATGGTGGGTTGTAGTCCCGGGGGAGCAGGCTCTGTGGCTTGTCAGAGAAGGCTGTGTGTGTGCTGGCGGTGATGGGGTTGGGGGGTCATAATGGTAGCTTCTGCGCTATCGTCCTGCGTCTGATCTGATGATGATGCCTGCGGCTAATTGGGTGCAGAGAGCACTGCTGGGACAACTGGCCATTCCAAAATGGAGGGGGAAAGTTGAACTAAAACAACCTGGGGTGGGCTAAATATACACCCCCCCCGCGGTTAAAAAAAGCCGTGTTATGCCGCGTGTTGCCAGGGAAGCTGGGAGTGATGAAGTGCACGTGATGAAACCTCCTTCATCCAGGTCCGAGCGGATTGTAGTGGCTCGATTTAAACGATGAGCTCATCAGAATCAGAGGGGGTGGGCTGCGCGTGCGTCCTGGAGAGAAACGACGTTTGGAGGGTCGTGGGTTTGCTGTCAGAGATCTGGGTGTTTGGGCTCCCGCGATTGCGTTGCGCGGTCGCGTCCCGTGCACGCCGAACCCGCACACCTCGCACGGAGAGCGAGTGGGAGCCTGAGTGCAGGCCACATCCTGTCTCCGCTTACCGCACGATGCAGTATGATTCATCCTCCAGGTGGATCAGAGAATGGAAGTCAGCGGCGTATCTGTTGGTTACTCACCAGACTCATGCCGTTGCTAATCAGTGTGAATGTCGGGTCACACGTTCATACCGGGTCTTTCTTTCGCATGATTGGCATGTGGGCCCAGTTCTGCAAAATCGTGAACTGCTGCTGGAAGTCATACCCAGTGGCTCAGAGTCAACTGCTGAAGTCCCCCCGTCTGGAGTGAGGAAGAATTTTAGCATGAGTGCGATGCGTCTCTGAGCAACACTAGCGGGGCAGAAGGTGGCGTTTCGTGTACGACAGGTGACAATAAGGGTAATGGCTGCCTGTCATCAAGGCTGCGTTTGTGCGAGCTGTTGATTTTTAAGCTGGGAGGTTGATTTGTTTTGAGATCACACGGGGAAACCTTGTATGCCCATTGAGAGAGAGCGTTGCACTCTGGGAAAAGAGTTACTGGAATGCCTGTGAGTCCTAAAAGCCTGACCATCTAGCCTTAGTCTGAATGCCGTGGATATTGCGGTATATTTCTCATTCTGTATGTGCCAAAGGAAGGGTTTGAAATGTTTTTCGATTTCAAGTTAATCACATTGTTTACTCCAGCCTACATGCTGCCATTCAAGTTAAGCCCTTGACGTACAGCACAGTAGATTACAGCAGCATTGAGGCCTCTGCACAGAGAGCTTTACAATGCGGTCACAGTGCTGGATTTCATTTTACGATTGCCATATGTCACCATTTTTTTGTTCATCTTTGAACTCGGAACATCCTTTTGACGGGGAGTTAATGTGCGAGCTGAAGCGAGAGAAAGAGAAAAACACTGGCTGGCTCTGAAGACTAGGCTACCGCTGTGTAGCCTGTAGATAACAACAGACAACAAAACACAGAAAGCAGAAAGCCGCAGCAGAGGGATTTTCCCCCTGTTCCTCTGCGGCAGCGTCCTCTCTGGTTGACATCAGCCTGTTGCAATGCGCTCGGGTCCAGTGGCAATGCTGGGACCTCCAGAATAGTCTGCGGGAGAACGAGCGCTCCGCGCTGACATCATTACTCCTCCAGAGACACACAAATACCTGTGAAGCCTGCTAGAGCCGTCCAGTGAAAAGCACCGCACAGGCGCGCACACACACGCACGCACACAGACACACACACAGACACAGACACAAATGCACCACACGCACACACATACCACATACACACACACGCACACACACGCACACACCACACACACATACGCGTACACACACGCACACACACATACAGACACACACACGCACCATGCGCACACACATACCACACACACACACACACACACCACACACACACACACATACATGTACATACACACACCACACACACACACATGCACTCTCTCACATGCACACACACACACACACAACACCCACAGCACACACACACACACACACGCGCACATACACACACACACTTGCTCGCACACACACACACAGACACACACACAAGTGCACACACACATAAACGCACACAGAGGAAGACCCCTCTGCGGCCATACACTCAAGCTAATATTGATACTCTTATCAGCTCTGATATACGCCTGCAGTTTGCTTTCAGCACCGTGGAAGTTGAACATGTGGTGCATGTTTCTGAAGTGTTTGCTTGCTAATCGTCGGTTGTTGTGTGCCAACGGTTTGAGTCAGACCAGAGACGAACACGACTCACTCGAACTCCGCGGTCGTTTGTTTTAAGACGTCGGGCTTTACGCGCATACGTGACGGTCTGCGCTGACGTGCGTTCGCGGAGAGGCCTGAGAGGTCTCTGTGAGATGGTGACGGCGGGGGCAGTGTAACGTACACGGCGTGCGTTTAATGCAGTGGGAGCTGAAAGGAAAATAAACGAGGAACGCTGCCAGCGCTGAGGCTCCCCGGGGAGAGCCTGAGAGGCACCTTTCTGGCTCCGAGCTGCATCCTGGCTGCCGTGGCAACAGACAGAATTACGGCGGGCTGAAATATTGTTTTCTGATCTCTCGGCTGGAGAGAAGCAGAGAGAGGCGTATAAATGGACAAAGCCAGCTTCAGTAACTGGTATGCCTTACTCACCGTGGCCAGACGTGTATGCGTAGAGACCTGCGTGCCGCCAGGCTCTGGACAACTGTAGTCACAGGAGAGTTAAATTATGGAAATGGTACCGGGAAAGGATTAACAGCAACACACACACGCATATATGCTCACACACACACTCACACACACACACACACACACACACACACACACACACACACACACACTCACATACACACACACACACACACACACGTACATATGCTCACACACACTCACACTCACACACACACTCGCACGCACGCTGGGGGCCACACTTCGGGATAAGTAGTGGGTACGGTTTAGTGACGTGACACCTGGGAGCAGTACTGGGCAGAAGCCAGTTTGAAGGCAACTTGGGTTCCCTGTCTCAGTGGTGTGCAGACCCAACCTCTTTAGGTGCTGAAAGTCACTGGGAAGCAAGCAGCTGATACCCTTCTCCACGGTCACGGTGGGGCCAGGTGCACCGGGTCAGGTGTACCTGCTTCTGTACTGTGTTTTCTGAGTCATGCAACAAAAAAAAAAAACAGCTGTGAGACTGACAGGTGCCAGCCTAACTGCTAGCAGGGGCTGGGTTTGTGAATGTGCAGTGACGCCAAAGTCATCGGAAGGAAGGAGATGTTAATGGAAGCCTTGCCTGGTGTTCAGCAAGGTGTAGCTGTTTAGTTATTAAAAGATTTCTCACTCAACTTGCCGTGTAACATTTTGTTCTTGTAAAACATTTATTCTTTCCCTTCAGGAAAGCTGTAGCTCACAACAACAGCGTTTATATTTAATTCAGGAAGTGCAGGTAAGTGTATACAATGCTAATACTTTACAACACTTGTTCCCTTGTTAGCTAGCAGTATTCATGCTTTATGTCCTGAGCCTGTAGCCAGACAGCTAATATACAGCTTGGGGTATGAAAAGCCTGAAAACTTTTAAGCAAAATTAACTGACAAATTTTCCCACCTGCCTTGAGGAGTACAATGGGGTGCAAGTACGACCCCCCTCCCATTTGATGTGCTATGACTGTGTCCTGCAGTCTGTCAACAGTGCTGTTGTACAGGGTGTAATGGTGGAGACCCTAGTGGGCCTTGTTGACCATGCTTGGTTGGGTTCTGGCAGGGCGTGGCTCTGCATGGCTGTAAAAAAAAAAGAAAAAAAAAGAGGATGCTGCACTGGGGATTGTTCAGCATGGCTGCCTAATCAGGACATCTTTATTTTTAAATCTTGGAAGCTTTTGTGCAGACTACAATGTACTTTCTGAAATTCTGTTTTTAGCAGTGATTAAGCACTGGACCCATATAGCTGAAAGATCTGGGGGAAACAGCTCAAACTCTTCCCTCTGCTGTGTTTGTGTGTTTATGAACCAAATACATAAGCAGTACGCCTCCAGATAAAGTGACAACAGTGAAATGTGTTAGTCTGTTTCAAATACATAATCTTCCTTGTGTGAACCTACCCCCCCTACCCCCCCCCCCCTCAAAAAATATAATTGTGCAGCTATATAGACCACTAAGAATAAAGCTTTTACATTTTTTTTCTTTCTTTCTTTCTTTCTTTTTTTTGCCGTGCGCTGTAAAAATAGCACTTGGTTTGAGTTAGGAGCCAGGGTCCTGTTTCTTTCCTTTAGGAATTAGCGAGGCCACATGTTGCCAGGCCCCTTTTGGTTGGCGGGAGCCAGCAGCGGCTCCAGGCAGGCGAGAGACCGGCCGCGCACATGGAAACTTGATCACCCACGGCTCAACAGATTGTTTGATTTATTTTAAAGCCGAGCAGATGGCTGCAACAGGAGTTTGTTTAAGTTCGGTTCAGAGCCGGGCTAGCGGCCAGGATCTGTGAGCGAGGCTGCCAAAAAAATGTTCAGTGACTCCGGACGCCCAACCCCCCCTCCCCCTCCCCCCCCCGCCAAACACCCCCCCGCCCTCCCTCCCTCCCTCCCTCCCTACCTCATTCTCTACCTCCCCCATCTACCCCCCGTTTACTTTTTTTTTTTTTTTTTTCCAAGTTGCTGTTTTTTTTTTCTCCCTTCTGCTGAAAGCACACACACACTGAGACTCTCACACACACACACACACACACACACACACACACACACACACTCAGACTCACAGATGTACAGTCATTGTTCGTTTCTTTGGCCGAGGGCGCGCCATCTCCGTGCCAGAGAGACATTCTTGCATCAGTTTGCAAACAACGCCGTCATTTCTTAAAAAATACATTTTGATAATAGTGAAGGTATCTGCCCGAGATGGTAGTTATTGAACTACGCCATACTGTTGGTCCCTTTTGCTGTCATCTTTGTTAAATCTGAAACAAATTCAGCTGTCTGGACAGGGGGAAAAAATCCATATGCTTATTTCCATTGTCTGTTTGCGTTTGGTTTTAGAAGATGTGATTTGATAAGACGGTAGAGGGAAAGTTATAGGCTGCGCCGATTTGTTGCTGTTAAAGCAGTTGCTGATGGAACCGTGTGTGAACGCTGCTCGATGGGCGGAAGGAGGATTTAAGGGGCTCTAAAACCCCACGGACAGGCGAATAAACCACAGCCTCGTGAAGGATGTCCCGCTTCCTTTCATGCGTGTCCAGGCTGTCCAATGGCGAGAGGCGCTCACTTCGCCGTCGAGCTCGCAACAGGGACTCGATCAGGTCACCCGGGGCTGTGTGAAATCTCCGTTTTCACTCCCGCGCTTGTTTATCGACCCCTCAGTCAATGCGTTACGGAGCGCCGTTCGACCCTCTCTCTCGATCGCTTTACCAAAGAGGAGGAGCGAAATCCAGGGGGTCGTGTACAGTGCGGTCCGTAAGTGTTTGGACATTGACGCACAATTTTTTTTTTGTTGGTTTGGTCTCCGCACTCTAGCACGCTGGATTTGAAAGGAAATTAAATGCAGTTATCGTGCAACCAAATACTAAAAATGATGACTTTATTTAAGGTTGTTTGTCCAGTTAGCTTTGGCCCGGTTAAAAAAATGGGGGCCTATGTATAAGAAGGCCTGTATTTCCCCTGATATGGATGTAACCTCACTCAAATTAAAGCTGACGGTCCGCACTTTAACCTCGTATTCGTTGTTGTATTTCACATCCAGTGCGATGGGAGTACAGGGTCAAAACTACAAGACGAGTTGTGTCACTGTCCAAATACTTACGGACTGTACTGCAGCTGCAGCCAGATGCCCTCCAGTGAACCTCGTAGAGGGACGGGAGTCATGCAGCAGGGCAAGCAGAGTGCAGCTGCTTTAAGAGCTGGAGATTAAAACGTAAGAAAGGGAGAGCAGGAAGAACCCGAGCGCTCGCTGTAAGTGGCAAATGGAGCTTTTTCGGGGTGTTCTGACACATCAGCGAGACGGCGACTAATGGGGCCCAAGCATTTCACTGAGTGAACCAGCACACAGGCATCAGGCACGGCGCAGTTCACTTTGGTTTATGACCTCAGTGACCCTGATATTGTGAAAGCTCTCTGCTGGGAAGTCAAGCTTGAGTTGATTTGGCCGGTATACTGGTTGCAGTGCACCTTGGGTTCCATTAGAGATGAATAACAAACTCCCCTTTCTTGCTCATATGTCCTGGTCTATGGACTCTTGCACTCAAATCTCAATTTGCCAGATCTATTGTGCATTCAACACAGTTTCCCCCCCCCCTCACCACCAACCACCCCCCCCCCCCCCCCCCGACCCTCACCCCCAGTGCTGCACACCACTCGACCACTCACTCCCCTCTCTGTGGACCTCTGTGTTAGTTTCTGAGGAAAGCCCAGTTATGTTGTGATGAATCATGGTCTTAATCAATCATTTACATGCCAGGAAATAGTTTATTAAAAGAACACATCTTTGATATATTGGGGGGGGGGGGGGAGAGAGAGTGAGGGAAGAATGTATGAGCAATCAGCGATGTTGTCAGTGGTAACCGCGATCACAGATGCCTGTGTTTCCACAGCGTAACTGGAGACCGCTGCTTTCGGGCCTGCAATGGAATGGTTTCAGGTCTTTGAAGCTGTGTGGGGAGATGTTCTCTTCCCTTCTGATTGCACGTCTTCCCAGAACATGGCCTGGTCATTTGTCATCAGTAGAAATGATGGCTGCTCGACCGGTGGGGAGGGGGATGAGGGGGGTGTCTGACTAAAGGCTGATGCTTGGAACGGTGAATTGCCACACAAGGCAGATAGTTGCCAGTTTGTCAAGATTAATACGTGATTGGTTATGCCATTGATTATTTACAAAGTGTTAATTGGGGTGATCCGTCATTTCTCATTTGAACTTGCCCAGATGAGGAGTTGAGGGACTCGAGAAATAATTAAAATTAAAAATTTGTATGTGATGGCAGTGACGCAGAGCAGAATTGAAAGAGTTTGGAGTGTACTCAAAATGTTCAAGATTAAATTGCAGTTGTTGTCAAACTCAATAAATGGCTAATTTCTTGTACCAAGTTAAATAGAGGCTGAAGCAGTCATTTTGCTTTCACAGTCGTTTTATAGAGAAACTAAGTCTTGGTAACTTACTGAGGAAAGTTTGGGCTTTGCCATTTCTACATCAACAGAGAAGGACAAAACCACTTTTCATGAGCTGAAAAAATGTTAATGTCACCAATGTATTTTTGGTTTTCAAGAACAGAGGTTTTCTTTTCTTGCTTTTTAGTGATTACGACTGGAAAATGAGAAAATTAGCACCACGTTAATTTGAATAATGACTTCATATCCATATTTCTAGCTCAAAGTCAGTATTACATGCTAGTAACTTGACAGAAATTGTTTCCATTTGTGTGCGGGGGGGGGGGCAAAAAAAAATTTTTTCCTGGGTGGTGCTATTGTGAAAAGATCGGATTATGATTCAGGCTGTTGTCATTCACCGTTTTGCTGTGGGAAAAGTTCATGTCCGGAGGGATTTCTTCAGAAATGAGTAAGCATGCACTTGATTATGGAGGAGGAGGATGACTTGTCTGCATTCTTTGGCCGAAAGCTGTTGGTAGTAAGGGTTCATGGTCTTTAGAATCCTTGCTTGCTGTCCTTTTGGGCTGCAGAGGAGTCGGCCTATAGTGTTGTGTCGTTCCCGAACGCCCCCCCCGTTCGCCCCACCCGGGGCGACCGACCGACAGCAAGCATAGTGACGCTACTGATTCGGTGAACAAATCTTTTGAACGAATCTTTTTAGTGAACTGATTCTACTGATTCAGTACACTAAAAAGAACTGTTTTGCCCATCACTATCGGCCTACATGAACAGCTTGTTCTGCTGCCTGAATGAGCTCAGCTGCCCAATTCCCTGAAATGTCCAGCTCCTGTTGACACCAACAGGGAGAATGATGGAGGACTTGGTGACACTGAGGCAGACCTGTAATCACTCTGAGCCTTGTGGCAAGGCTGGACAAATCCCTCCGACCCTGTGCATTAATAATAGCAGTTTGTCTTGTGACAACTTCCAGTGGAGGGTCACTGAATGAGGAGCACTGCTGCATGGTCATCCCTTAGTTTGTCCTCACTATTGTCGAGGCTTGTGTAAGAGTCTGTATTTGTCTATTTTAAATCATTGGTGATAGTGTTTTCGGGTTGACCCTGAGGACTAGGGTTATATGGAGGTGCCTTATTCTTGGTTGTTGTTTGCTTTTTTCCATAAATTGTCTCTTGGAGGGATGTGAGAATGTGCTTCGTTGGTCTCTTTGCCATCCCATAATTGGCCTATTTTCAGAATCGCTAAACCACACCACAATCTGGCAGTAAACCTAGATACTCTGTGTACTTCAGAGGCTAGTTACTGCAATACAAAGGAGAAGAGGAAGAGAGAGGTATGTCCCATTAGGCATGGTTTCTTTAGATGATGTAAGAAGACATCTGCTCAATCTGCTCTCGCGCAGATCTCACACGCATGCGCGCGCACACACACACGCACACAGGCACACACACACACACACACAGGCACACACGCACACACACACACGGACATAGGCGTATAAATTTATGGGCTGTGTCTGCAGAGCATAGGAGGTTTAATAGACTGTGGGTAAGCTCACAACTATGACAAGGCAATGTCTGGTGGATCTGACCTAATCTTTATGCTTGATGTTTAACTGGGCACTGTGTGTTTTATAACTGGCTGCTGGTAACTGATAGTCATACTACAACTGTGGGAACAAGCAGCCTTCTTTTTTTGGCGTGCTGTGAGGTTGCTTGCCCACGCGTGTCTTAATCACGTGGTGGATGTCGGCCCCGTCTAACATTACCCTCACACCCACCCCCTGGCCGATTCTGCAATACCCTGGCTGCCCTTTCCCAGTTAACCTTGCTTGTGAGGTGTAGAGATCATCTCTAAATTTGTGTCTGCAACTGTTTACATTCATTTTTTTATTTTTTTATTTTAAATTAAACTTACGGAAGTGTAAGTTTACAGTGCAAATACTTTAATTTATACTGCTCTGTATTTACCGAGGCAAGGATGAGCGCATTACAAAGACAGTGGTATTGGATCAGGAATTTAGCCCTGTATTCACCCTTTCATGAGTTTTACTACTTTGGGGTGTTGGCCTGTTACCTTCAGCCAGAAAAAACAGTTTTTTTTGTGTGAATCTCTACTTCTCATCCACCATCTCCCGCTTTTTCAGGATGTGCAAAGGTTTGGACAAGTGGACTTATGTCTCACGTGCACAATTCTTTTTCTTGTCTGGATGAAATGGTTTTCTCCTGTCTGCCCAGTCTGCTTAAGAGTTCTTGCCCTTAATTAGCCGTTAGCCTGCGTGAGCCAATCTAAGCTTAATTTTTTAAAGAGGTGCACAGTGATGTCTGCCATACGCTGTAATCGGAGTAGGGGTTAATACATAAATAGAATAAATGTTCGGTTGGGCTCAAAATGGTGGACTTTGCCTGGCCTCTGTGGCAGGGTTACGAGCGAGGTGAGATGATGTCAGCTTTGTCTCCTCCTCTTGACGGGAACCGCGAAAGGAAACGACGTTGGCCGTCGATCGACAAATCGCACAGCCGTCTGAACGCTTTGCGCCTCTGTTCTGCCCCGTGTTTTGGATGGAGCTGGGTTGTCGTGGCGACCGTATTTTGAGATGAGGCGCGGGCCGCAGGAGGGATTGCCTGTAACGCAGCAGGTCGCTGCAGTCGAGCTGTCTACGGCTCTCTGTGCCGCTTCCGGTCGCTGCTCTGTTGGCCAGGCACTCGATCTTTCTCAGGGATGTCTGGCATGTGCGGACTCACTCTTTAATCAGGATGTTGTTTCTGGCAGTATTTTATTTAAAGCTTAGATAATGTTTTTTTTTTTTTAAATGCCGGAGTAAAGAGTCTGTTTAGGTTCGCAGATATTTACATATACACGGCACTGTTGCATGACAGAAACGGTAGAAAGTTGCATTTCTATTGTATTTCTTTAAAAATGCTCTTCCCCCATGAACAATTGGTTGGATAAAAAAGTAAACAAGCTTTTTCAGGAGTGTGCCAAAACTCCAACCGTCTCTGTTTGGACACATCGAATTGTTTTGGAGTCCAGTTGGCCTCGCTTCCAATCTGTCTGGAGTTTCTTATCAGAAATCAATTATTTAATGCAGACAATATTTATTTGAATCTATCTGGATTTATTTATTTAATTTGAAATTTGAAACTAGTTTTTTTTTTTCTATATTCAGGACAGACTGTCTGGAAGAACTGTGGATTTATATGTGTGAGTGCAGTTCTCATCATAATGTTATGACATGCATTGCACATTGTACACATCATCAAACCTGTTTGTGCAGAAGAAGAGCAAAAAAAAATATGTTCAAGGTTCATTTTTTTTTTTTTTTCAAGCTTCGGCTTTTTTTTCCCAAAGAAAAAGGGAAATGTCTAATAAATGTCTTATGTAGGGAATGATTGGAGCTCCCTGTGCCTGGCTGTTTTAAAAGCTGGAAGGTTTCAGGAAGCTGGGAAGTAGCGGGTGCCAAGTCAGACCTGAATTCCTGCCAAGAGTCTACTTGTTTGCTCGTCTTGCTGGAGCCAGAGCCTGACCTTATTAGCTTGGAGGGCAGCCGTCTTATTAAAACACATCTGGCGGTGGGGGAGCCCAAATAGTCCTTATATTGTCTTCCTGCTTGCTTCTGACCTTGCGTTACCTTGCAGGAATGCTGACGAGCGTTTCACGCATCTGTTGAGAGTTTCTGTGGCTTTTTTCTCGCTGTCTTTTTCACTGGCGCCTGCACGGTAGCTCAGTGGGACCTTGATGCCGAACTGTTTTTCTTCCTCCTCTTTTTTTTTCTCAACCTGAACCCCCCCCCCTTCCCTCCCTCTCTCCACCGCCGCCCCCCCCCCCACCCCCCGCCTTCCCCTTCCACCTCTGTCTTTTTTATGTGCTGTGCTGTGTTGATACAATTAAACATACATGTATCTTTTTTATTGGCGACCGTAACTTTGTTCTTTGTAAATGTCATTCTTGGTCGGTTGTTTTACAGCTACCTGGACGTTTTGGCTTGACTTCATTGTATGTTTGAATTTTTATATTTACCTTTTAATAAAAACGCTGTGGAGATGGTTTACAGAGCTCTCTACTGTACGGGAAATTTACCAGAGAATTAATAGGTGGTTGGTTAATTTATGTGGATTTTTTTCTCTTGTTCTGGTAATCGCAATAAGTTGTCATTTTTTAAGGTTTGTTTTTCTCTCAAATGATAATGTCATATTGTCTTTCATATTGGCTTACCTCATTGTTTTATATATTTGTGTACAATATGGCAGTTTAATAAGAGCAACACAACAACAAGCTGTCAAATGCAAGATGAGTTATCATATTCAATTCATCATAAAATGGAAAGTAACACAGGCCTGAATGAATTGTTTTGTGATCACTGGTTCCTTTTCGCATTTGAGCAATTAAATAATATCTTACTTGATATGGGGAGAATTTCAGCCTCTGTGACTGGCAATATCACCTTTTTTGGTCTTGCTTTCTTGTGATGTCACAAGGGACTCCCCTTGCAGTTTAGCACATTGCAGTTTAGCACTTCAAGATCAAAAACTTGTGACCTTGAAAAAATGCATGATCTCATTTGGCTTTCCCGAGCTAAATAGAGAAGAAAAACAAGGTTCTCACTGGAATTTCGGTGGAATAGAGTGGATTATTTAGATGAGTATTAGTTTAAATCAGTTCTGCGTGTGCCGTGCTGTGCCCGATGGCGTGGGTGCATGGTGAGGGCAGTGCCCGGGAGAGGTTGGCAGCGGGAGAAGGAGGAGGGCTTGGCATCGACGCTCCCGCACGATGGCGTCCCAGAGGAGCGGGCATTGTGTTGGTGAGGCCCGTCCACCCCCCCAGCTCGCTGCTTTGACGTGGGTGGCGTGATAATCGCTGAGGCGGAAACCCGCCCCCCAACTAACCCCCAACCCCCCCAGCCCGTACCCCACCCCCCCCCGCCCCCATCCCACCCCCTCGGCCCGGCGGAACAAAAATAACACCGCGACTGAGAGTGGACTCTCTCGCTGCGGCCCAGCTGCGGGGTGTCAGCTCGTGGAGTCGTCCCGTCTAGATGGGGAGGGGGGCTGGGGGTGTGGGGGTGTGGGGGTGTGGGGGGCGGGGGGAGGCGGGGGGGGGGGGGTACCGAGGAGTTTACTTTGGAGCGGCCTCGTCAGCTCGCTCCAGGGCTCGCACGTTATTTGGTTTCAGTCCACGGAGATGGAGATTTCCTGGCGTGCGAAAATGAGCTGTTTCGACGTTGCCCCGAGGCCTGTTCTTATCTCCCTGAGATGGGGCTTTATTCAGAGGGCTGGCAGAGAGAGAGAGAGGAGAAAAGACGAGCGTCTCAGTGTGTCAGTGGCCAGGCCACCCCGGAGTGCTGGGTAGGGTGGTGCGGTCTGGTGCCCTTTACAGTGACTCTTAATGACCAAGGGCCTCTCTGCATTGGCTTGCGTTGCAGGCAGACCACCTCGTATGTGTTGGGGGGGGGGGGGGGGGGTGTGAGGTTGATGTTTGCTGCTGTTTATTCGGAGGTATCGCGCCCCAGTAGCGGCCGCTAATCCGCGCCGCGCTCCGGCGCTTTCGGCGCTTCCCAATTTCTCCTAACGACTCTGTCATCAGCCGTAATCGTCGGGAGAAGCACTTCTGCGGCCTGAAAATAAACACCGGCTCTGTTCACTCGGTCGCTCGCCGGCTGAACATGGGCTTCGTGGGAAATTAAAGCTGGATTTGTCAAGACGGGAAAATTAATGAGAAAGCGAATGGATAATCTGTGAAAACAATGGCTGACCTTTTAGTGTCCTCCTTTTTATAGAATCGTTAAAAAAATTTACCGCAACCACTTATGGAAAACTTTTATTTTTTTTGTTGTAAAACACAGTTGGTGTATTCTGAGTATGGAGAGAAGGGGGATACAGTTACTCCCCATTGGAGAAAGTGTTACAAATCTTGAGTGCGTACCCTCACAGATCTAAATCCTGTTTTTATGTGCGTTCAATCTCGTTTTTGTTTCATTTGCGACGCATGCTTTACATGTTACTGTGCACTGTATGGATATATTGGTAATGGGCTCAAATTGCCAGCTATGTTAATTGTCTCAGAATGCATGGTGGGATCACACGGGCATCTTTAGGAAGAGCCCAGAAGGACGAGGCAGGGTACAGACGTCTTTCTGTCCGTGCCTCGCTGCGAATGAATGCCGTTAGTGATCCGGCGAGATCTCGTGCTTTCAAGTGCGGCTTCTGCGGGTCCAGTGCAATCCTAGACATTTTCTCCAAGCATTTGGATGAACCCGATCCTCTGTGCCAAGTTCACCATCAAAAGCTTGTGCTCGTGTTCTGAGATTGTTCTTTGTTTCAGTTTTCCCAGGAATTATCCTGTGAAAGTGGGAGTTATTTTCTGGGGGGGCGGGGGGGCGGGGTACAAGAGTGCTTTTGCTTACACCCCCCAGGGACGCTGTCATCGTCATAATAATGTGTAAAATAATAGTCACCCAATCATATTGTGTCACTTATCGTTTGCCCTAGTGTTAAATTTGGCGCTTCAACTGCATTAATTCTCCCATTTCTTTCGTTCATTTTCTTTCAAACAAATGTTTAAAAAACCTCTGATGTAAGATGATGGACTGGATGCTCTGCGCAACCACATCTCCAAATAAATCAAGTTAATTCCGTAGCCGAAATGCTTCAAGAATTAGACACATTGCTGGGCAAACGTACAGTACAACTATAATACAACCCAGGGAACCTATCTCAGAGATTAGAATGAGTTGTTGATGTGGTTTTTTTTTTTGTCACAGAGATGTCCAATTAGCAAAGCCGTTGTGGTTCCTCTGGCCCCCAGGTCACCTCATCTGGATTTGTTTCCTCGCCTGCCCGTCCCCGTGTCTAAGCTTACCGACACAGAACAGTGTGTGCGGGTCCTAGCAGACCCCTGCTCATCACTGCTGGCGACGTGCCCTCCTCGCTGACCTTCGGTCCTTTGGCCTGTTTTGAAATGTCTCGTTTAACCCCCCCCCCCCCCCACCCCCCCATCCTAAGGCTTTGGTGAAAAGTCTTTCGGCGCCCACTCTTTCGCGGATGCCAAATAAACCGCCACCGCTAGCAGCAAAAATAGAGACATTTTTCCAGGCGTCTGGAAAGTGCTTTTTTCCCCTTTTCCTTTGTTCTTTACCTCTGATCTTTCAACACCAGCTGTCTCTTTCTTTCTTTATTTCTTTCTTTCTCTCTCTCTCTCTCTCCCTCTCTCTCTCTCTATATATATATATATATATATGTGTATATGTAACTTTGTATTATCCAACTGTACTTATTTTAATTGGAACTATGCATCACTTTTCATCTTTTAGATGCTCAATCACTACTCATTAACAGACTGGTGTTCAACTTTGGCTATATACGTACGTACAGGGCAATGGATAAACTCAGATAATAGCATCAGGGGCTCTGTGCATGTACACTATATGCCCTGCCTCGCTAATACTCTTCTGGCTGAATGGAAGTGAATCCCTGCAGCAATGGTCCAACATCGACTAGAAGTCCTTCCTAGAAGCATGGAGGTTCTTAATAGCAGCAAAGGGTGGACCAACTCCATATTAACGCCCATAATTTTGGACATGTTGGATGTCAGATGTCCACATACTTCTGGCCATATAATGTATATATTGCCAAAGCTAATAGCCTATATGTATATGTGTGTGTGTGTGTGTGTGTGTGTGTGTGTATATGTGTGTGTGTGTAATGTTCTACAGAATGGGTTTGAATAGATGTTTTGAGCTGAACTGAACTGGCGTTTTTGTTCAGTTTAAACCTCAGTTCGAACCCCTTCCAGTCACAGGCTTTCCCGGGGTCTTATTTTCTCCCGTAATAATCCTGGGCGCCTCTTCGGCTTCTCCTCGTCCCCCTTGCCCCCGCAGCACCGGGGGAGACCCGCAATTTCACAGTTTATATCGATTACCAACACGCAAGCAAATATGAAACAGACCCCCGCGCTTAGCTTCGGCCGCTGGGCTTCGTTACGTTACCTGCTCTGTCTCCTATTATGGGCCTGCGTTGCTAGGCTGTGTGGGGAACAGCAGACTCCCCCTGAGTATTGTTGCTGTTTTAAACCAGGCTCCTTGACCAAAAGACCGTAAACATTTTGGGGTTCAGCGTACAGGCCCCTGTTTAGTGTGGTTGTTTGTTTTAAAGTGTAACTTTAGCATAAAACTGAGAGATGCCAACAGGGGTGAATTGGGAGCTGAGATGAGGAGGGAGAGTGTTTTTGAGGGGTCAGATGAGCCAAGGGGCCTGCCCAGGAAGTCCCAGTCTCCAGGTGTTGGTTGACCCCCCCCCCCCCTTTTCTCGTCCCCTCCGTTGGCTGGGCCGGTGGTGACTGCAGGACTGGAAAAAGGGAGGAGGGGGAAGGGGAGGGGGGGGGGAAACATACAGCAATGGGCTCTTGACCTGACCCCTGTGACCCCGCCTGATCCTGACAGATTTTTTCAGGATTAAGTCCTGAGTGAAAACGACAAGACCAAAGAGATGGATGGTGTTTTGCTAATCACAGGGCTCTTTCCTTTGTCTGCGTGTGGGTCAGGAGAGATAAAAGGTGAAGACCGCTCGCATTCTTGGTCAGCGTCCCAGATCTTTTTCTCAGACATTAGACTTGGATGATGCACAGCACCAGTGGCCTCTGGAACTGTGTGATTCAGCAGTTTTTCAAGTGTGCTTTGATACTGTAGTGTGGTCAAAAGTAGCTACAGCTCAGTAGATGGCAGCTTTTATGTCATGGCATACTGTATTTCAGATTGTTCAACAATCGGCTGAGAAGCTGGGAAATTTGCTTGTCTCAGAATGAGAAATAATGCATGCTGGCTGTGTATGAAGCGTGCCTATGTGCTGCTTCCCACCAGCTGTTTTTCCCGCCTCACAGGTGTTAAAAAAAGAATTTGTGCATCAGTGCCTCCTGTGTGCCTCAGGACATGGCTGACGTGTCTGCTGAGATGGGCTGCTGTCGGTGTTTTTAATGCCCTGATATGTCTACAAAGTTCCTAATGTAGAGACTCTAGAGCATAAATTAACAAAGAAGTTCTGATAATTGTGACGTTTTTGTAAACGTCTTCATGTTCCCGACTGAACAGTGCAACATGCTCGGTTACACTTGCAGGTGCTTTGCACCCCTAGCCCCTCCAACCCCCACACTCATGCACACAGATGCACGCTCACTCACACACACCCACACACCCTCACAGCCTCACACACACCCTCACACGTGCACGCACACACACACAGACACAGGCACATACACACACACCTACACACCCTATATGCACACACACACACACACACACAGCACACACACAGTGCGACACACACGCACACACAGTGCTACACGCATGCACACACACACCCATCGCACACACACACACACACACACACAACACACAACACACACCCAACCACACACACACACCACACACACACACCCACACACACACACACATCACCACACCGTGCTACATAACACACACACACACACCCAGCACACTCACACACACACACACACACACACACACACACACAATGTGTGTGAGCAGCAGCTCCTGATATGCCCACGGGCAGGGCTGCGGTATCCAGCGCTGCTGCGTGTTGTGGCTGGGCGCTGTGTTCTTCCTTGGCAGGGGGCTGAGGGTGGGTGGGAGGGGAAGGAATTCCAGAAATCCTGAGGGAGGAGGTTTTGGTCTCTTCTGTCGCCGTCTGTCCCCCCCCCCCACCCCCTCACCCCCTCTCCCTCTCGCTCCCTCTCTCCCTCCTCATGCACACAACGCCCTTCCCCTTTGATTGTTTAAAGTTAGTGAGACAATTTTTGGGGAAACAATGGCACGTGTGTGGGGAATGTTAGAGGTCAGACAATCTGTGTCTCTGCTGATCTGTGTTTTACCTGCTCTGTGCTACTCCAGCACTCACGTGTGTGTGTGTGTGTGTGTGTGTGTGTGTGCCTGGGTGTGTGTGTTTTGTGTCTGTATTTATGCGTGTGCATGTCTGCCGGTCTGTATTTCTGTCTGTCCGTTTTGACTCTGTGAGTACCTGTGTGCGAGCGTGTGCCCGTGCCCGTGCCCGTGCCCGTGCCCGCGTCTGAGGGTGGCAGCCTTCCTGCGTGCGTGTGCCTTCCTCCTTTTGTCATACGCGTTGTGCCTTCCTGCCACACACTGGCCCCGCTCCCTCAGAGCCACAGAGCTGACACTCAGACCGCACCCCCCCCCACAGAGAAAGCCCTCTGTTCAGCCTCACCTCCTCTCATTCAGCCCCCCCCGCCCCCTCCCCGTTTACATTACGGAGAGGGAAGGCCGTGCAAATCGGTGACACGTCGGGGCCCGGCTCGTGTTCCTTTCGGATACCGCGGCGCTGTTGTGTTGTGACACATGAGCGCTGAACAATGAGAGGGGACGGAGACGGGCGAGGGGGGGGGGGCGGGCGAGGGGGGGGCGGTGCAGTGGGAACGCGGCCCACGCTGTCTGCTGGAATAACACCTAGGCAGCAGAGAGGGGCCCTCGCTCTCTGTACACGTCAGCAGAATAAACAGCTCAGCTTCCTGCTTCCACACAGTCTTCCTGTTGTTCCTTGGAGCGTGAAAACGACCCTGCCCCCCAACTTCACTCACGTGCACACGCGCACACACACACACACACACACACACTCTCAGTCGCACACACTCCAGTCCACAGACATTCATATTCATGCATGTCTGTGCACACACACACATGAACACGCACGTCCGCACACACACATGAACACGCACGTCCGCACACACACACACATACACACACACACACACACACTCTCAATCACACACTCCAATCCACAGACATTCATATTCATGCATGTCTGTGCACATGCACACACACACACACACACACCACACCACTTCACTGCACACACATCTCCAACATGCAGACGTAAATGTATGCATGTGTGCACCCACACACACACACACTCTCACACGCACACACACGCACATGCACACACACTCTCACACGCACACACACGCACACGCACACGCACTCTCACACGCGCATACACGCACACACACGCACACACACACACTCACACGCACTCTCACACGCGCATGCACGCACACACACACACGCATATACACGCACACACACGCACACACGCACACGCACACACACACACACGCACACACACGCACACACACACACACACACACACTCAGCCCCCCCACGGAGGCCCTGCCCCTGAGGGCAGCTGTTCATCCTCAGTGTAAATTTCCTGGCCTCCCCAGCGGCAGTGATGTGGGCTGCAGATAAGGTGGGGGGGGGAGCGTGCGGGCCTGGGCCTGGGAACAGCTGCTGGGAGAGCGCGGCCCCCACACATGGGTCTGATTAGCGCTGCCGTGACACCCTGACGGGGACCGGGGCCGCGGTGGCGACGCCGTCGCTTTTAATGCCTCGTCAAGCGTCTGCGAGGAACTGTGGCTTTCTGTGCTCTCCCTTGATCATTACCCCCCCCCCTCCCTCCTACCCACCCCCCCTCCCCACCCCTCCTCCTCCCTGTGTGCGCTTTTAAACCCTGCTTTTCAGCTCTGGGAAGACAAGGGCATGTGTCATTATCTTAACAAGCTGGGAGATGGAAGCGAGTTCCTTTCTTCCCCCCCAGATCTGAAATGCATGTTCGGTGTTGGAAGACCCTGATAATACAACCTCTCTTTATTTTAATAGCCTTGTTTTTTTTTTATTCCAGTTCATTCTCCGGTTGCTGTCATTTGTAGCACAATGGACCTCTTTTCCTTTTCTTCACTGTCCAGGTAGTCTGGCGACATTGTGGTTATAATGAATGCCATTCAAGTGCAAATTTAAATGATTTGATCGGAATCTCTAATCAGTCCAGTGAATTTCTGTTTGGATTTGAAGTGTGACTCAGTGGGTATTCTGACAGATGACAGGACCAGTGCGTTCACAGCAGACTCACAGGCTGAAATGCTTTTCTCTCCAGCCTGTTTGGCACCGTATCTAATGATATTTCTGTTTGCGCTTTTTAATTCCCTGTGTCATGGAACTGGGTCAGCCCGTGTGGTCAGCGTTTGTGAAATGTGACACATGCGGTCTACTGTTGATTTGAGGGTTCGTTCTTTGAAGTGTCTGACTGAAGAGGCGCAGGGGCAGGAGGACGGACGGGAGGGGGGGGGGGTGAGGAGGAGTAGGAGGAGGCGGAGGAGTAGCGAGGTCAGGATTTGAGTCAGCGGCCACAGCTCTCTTGCTGTGACTCATCTGGCCCCAGCGCCCTTCCTGCGGGGCCGCGGGGGGGGGGGGGACATGTAAAATATTTGACTGGCGGGTAATTCACAGAGGGAATCTAAGTGAATGTTGTGTAAGGGTGTTGATAGAAATTGGCAAGCACACCTCAGCCCTGGCTCACAGCAGAAATGACTGATCACAGAACCCAGGTTAGAAACGTTACCGAGGCAAAGCATCCAGGCTTTACTTACGTCACTGGTGTATGACTTTTTGAGTTAACCTTCTGTAATTACATTAATCATAATGTCCTGGGGCCCTGCGATAGATTGGCGGCCTGTCCAGGGTGTATTCCTGCCTCTCGCCCCAATGCACGCTGGGATAGGCTCCAGCACCCCCCCCCCGCGACCCTGCTCAGGATAAGCGGGTACAGATAATGGATGGATGGATGGATAATGTCCTGGGGCTTTTTTTTACCCTTGGAGATGAAGTGTGGAAATACTGAACTACACAGTGGTTGTGGCCACAAGATGGCGCTTTGAATGATCGATGGCAATTTCTCTGGAAAAATATGATTATAGCTCTTGATTGAAAAAACATTAAATTTAATTGATTTTGTTGGCCAGTTTATTTTTGATTGTTTTTATTTTCAAGGGGAAAGGATGGGCTATGAATATAAACATTACCCTGTAAAATAAAGCTTGACACTGAAAATATGACTTGACGCAGTACAAGCACTTAATTATTATTTGATAGTGTTCATTGACATCGTTTATTGGAGACTGTGAATTTAAAAGAGGGACACTAATAAAACGCTGATATGCGATAGTCACTCAGGAAGGCTGATTCACTCTTCTCTTACCCACCTTTCCTCACTTCAGCACAATGCTTCTTTAAAAAAAACATTTTCTTCTGTTATTTGCCAGGTCTTAAGGCATATGCCTTGACAGTGGTGCTAACTGATTGTAGCCTTGTCTACTAGGGGTGTGTGCTTACCATGTTCAACACTCTTTTGTAAGTCACTTTGGCTTAGAGCATCTGCTAAATGATGTGTAAATATTGCATTTTCAGTAATTTGATTAATAAACATAGCTTTGTGGATGCCCTTACCAAGGGTATAACTCTCTATGTACAGCTATGTGCTGAAGAAACTTGATAATGGTCTCTTTGGTTTGAAACCCAGTTATTTAACCACAGCATCTCAGTTTCACGAACAATTCTGCTGTGGCAGATTCTCCATTTTGAAAAGCTCTCATCTGTCCTTTCCAGAATTGTTCTGTACCTGACCATACTCTAACACACCAGGTTTTGTCTGTCATACATTTTTCCTTATTGGATGTACTTTTTAGCACCTACTTCCAATAAATCTGATAGTAGTAGTAGAAGCAAGTAGAGTTAAACTGTGTCCTCTATGTTTATAGGTAATTTTTTCTAGAAAAAAACATAAAGGCTATGTTAAATTGAGCGGTGACTTAGATATAGATGCTGAATGTTCAGTTACTGAAGTGCTTTATGGCTGTGTTTACCATCACAGGTGATGCTAATGGGTGGTGTAGTTCAGGAGTAATGTGAGAGTGTAGCAATTGACTTTTTTTTTTTTTTTTACATCAGATGCCTTGCGTTGAACTATATTTGAATGGTCTATATTACACATGCTGGCGTCTCTATAAAAACAAATTGCGTATGTCCAGTAAATCACTATGTCAGCATTTCCACCAGAGAGGTTGTCTAGTGCCTAGCTATTAGCTATTATGTGGACATAAGCGCTGTGTGTTATTGGAAAAGTTGAGGTTATATTTAAAAATCTAAAATCTTTCCTTTTCATTTTGTAAATGGAAAACATCAATTTTTTTAATCCACTAGGTGGCAGTGGCACTCCACTGAGTTTGGTTGATTTGCTATGGATTTGTGTTGCGGGCTGTCTGTCAAGTTGCTGATTGGCCAGGGATCTTGGAATTAATCAAATTATCATCACCTCTTTGACCCTTAACTTAATTTCTTTAACTTAATTTTACAGCAGTTGTCAGTAAACGGCAAGATGCCCGTTTACCAGAGGATTTGATGAAAAGGCAACTGTTGCAATCATTCACTTAATTTGTTATGCAATTATTCACTTTCACCGGTATGTTTAGTGTCTTTTTCTTAAAGGAAGTGAAAAATATCGGCACTGGTAAGCATCAATTCTCCTGTGACACTGAACACAAGCACTAAAAACGTGATGCAGTTATGTTGCACCATTGTGCTGATCTTTAGCTGTGTGTCCATTTTAATGCCTTTGAAGCAGTTAAGTATATGATAAGTAGTGACTGCAGTAATGGACACTCATGGTTGTAAATAGAGTGAATCTCATAAGTTGTCATCCTCATTTTAAAAGAGGAAACAATACTTTGTTTGTTTCCTTAAATTATCCTTATATAACAGACTCCTGTGGTGCATTCTTACATCACTGCCGCAATTCTATTCCTCTTCTTGAAAAATTCAGAGTTACTCTTTGAAATTAACCCTGTACAGCATACGTCCTTTCAACTGACCATGTAAGCATTCCTTAAACTAATTTTTTATTTTAATTTTAATTTGTGATGCAGTGTCATTCCTTGCTTGATAAGAAAAGGATCAGGATATTCTTCATTGCTGATTCAACTTCCCATGCGTAATTGCCAGAATTGATGTTTTTGTAGTGGAGATGAACCGAACGAACATTTGGGTGTTTTGTGGGCCAGGCCAATCAGATCATCCGATCTTTAATGTGTTATGGCCATGTGTCTCCCAGTAATTGTGGGTATCTGTTTTTCTTCATCCGTTTGCCTGTGTAAAATGGCCTCTCATTGCAAAGTCCTCAGTATAATCTTAACCGTGTATGGCATGCTAATCTTCTTATGGTCGAGGTGCGGTCACTGATGTCAGTCTCACATGCGGTCTGCGCCTCAGCCTCTGGTCGCTGTTGGCTCGATGGTCCGCCGCTGTCCCCACTGCGCTCACAGGGCAGAGCCGAGAGGCCCGTGCTCTGTGTTGGGGGGTCATTTTCACACGGTCTTTGTGTGGAACCACAGTCGCCGGAACATCTGAGCTCGGGATGTTTGGATTTTCCCCGGCGTCTCTGGAGCCAAAACCGCTGTCTGCTGTGGGGCGCGGTGGGGTGCGATGCGGCGAGGCGGGCGCTGCCCAAACGCCCATCTGGCGACCCGGCCGCGGCGCTGCCGCATGTGTGGCACGGCGCTGGGGCCCTGGGCTCTGAGCGCAGCTCACAGTTACCTCACATTTACAACTGCCCCACGCTGCTCACAGTTACCACACGTTTACAACTGCTCCACACTGCTCACAGTTACCACACATTTACAACTGCCCCACGCTGCTTATAGTTACCTCACATTTACAACTGCTCCACACTGCTCACAGTTACCTCACATTTACAACTGCCCCACGCTGCTTATAGTCACCTCACATTTACAACTGCCCCGAGCAGCTCACAGTTACCACACATTTACAAGTGCTCCGGGACCGTTGGAATGAAGGGACCAGGGGTTTACTGTGCATTTACTCCCTCTTCCCTCATTCTCCCTCCTGCTTTCTCTTTCTCTCTCTCTCTTTCTCTTTTGGTCTCTCTCTCTCTCTTTCTCTTTCTCTTTTGGTCTCTCTCTCTCTCTTTCCCTCCTTCCTGTTTTACCTTTCTCCATAAAGTCTGGAATGCTAGGTCATGTAGACAGTGCACAGTACAAGCAGTGCAGTGGTGGCTTGTGGGTAGTTGTCGCTTTCAGGGAGTCGTTGCCCTCGCTCAAAGATCTTTCCAAAAGAGGAGCAGACGTCACAGGGCCAGCGAGAGACCTTGTCGTCGCCTGTGTTCCAGTCACGCTCCCCCCCTCCCCCCCCGGCCCCGCCCCCTGGGAGGGATGGTGTCTCTGTAGGATGCTAACGTCACACGAAAAGCGGGGGGGGGGGGGGGGCTGCTGCAACTTTGTGAAAAATGGAAGGTGGAAACCGCTGATCTGAAAGGAATGTGACGACAGATTCTGGAGGATGCAGGGGAGGGGCTTCTCTCTCCCTCCCCCTCTCTCCTTCTCCCTCTCCCTTTCTCTGTTTTGTAATTGGTCTCGATGGAAATGAAGTGCCGGAGACGCACTCCGAACGCCCCCCCCCCCGCCCCCAAGAGAGCCCCCCAGCAGCGCATTCACAACACAAATAAATAAATAAATAGCATGGCGGCACTGCCTTCCTCTTCTAAACGCACTTTCAACACTTTAATTGATGCATGGGAGGAAATATCTTTGTTCTATATTTAAAGTGCTTGTGTTGTTCTTTCTTTTAAAGGTAATCTGTTACCTTCCAGGGGTTATTTCTTAAATGTGATGGCAGTGCATTTTCATACCGACACGCCGCTATTTATCTCTTCACTGCAGATTTCTGTACGGAGTGTATCCTACCTGAGGCTATGCAGCCGGGCCTCCAGAGAAAGCTGAATTTTATATGAAGGTATCAGTCTCTCTAAAGATCCGTCGCTGAATATTTATCCCTTTTTTCCTTTTTAAATTATTAAGTGGCACACCTAATCTGCCAAAAAAAAACCTTGTGTTTTATCAGAAGGGCTAGTGGATGTCATGTAGGAATTCAGATTTAAAAAATAAAATGTCAGTGTTTGCATAACTTGACACCCGAACAAGTTCTGGATACCACTGCGATAGAGGCGGATTTCTTTTTTTACTGCGTGTGTTGAAGCAGTGTAGCTGGCAGAAGCTTAGACCCAGGCCTGAAGCTGTGGACAGGGTTATTGGCCTTTCCCTCTGAATTTTCTATTCTTGGCATGGTGTCAGGCTCTGAAATGCGGGGAGCCGGCTCGACCAGTCTTGGGCCGTGTAGCGTGGAAAACCCTCCATGTCTAGCCATGTGATGACCCTTCGCACTGGTGTTTGTGCACTTCCAGATTTGGACTTTAATGCTTTGTGAAACTGGAGGGTCGTGTTGCGGGTGCAGCTGCACCAATTTTGACATGGAGGGTGCAGAAGGCGGCAGCACGTGTATGTGTGTGTGTGTGTGTGTGCATGTGTATGTGTGTGCGCGCATGTGTGTGTGTGTGTACTTGTGTGTGTGTGTACATGTGCATGTGGGTGTTTCTGCGTGTGTGTGTGTATATGTATGTTCATGTGTGTGCGAGTGTGTGTCTATGTGTAGTGTGTGTGTGTGTGTGTGTGTGTGTGTGTGTATGTATGTTCATGTGTGTGTGTGTGTGTGTGTATGTATGTTCATGTGCGTGTGTGCGTGTGTGTATGTGCGTGTGTGTGTGTGTGTGCGTGTGTGTATGTGCGTGTTTGTGTGCGTGTGTGTGGGTGTGTGTGTGTGTGTGTGTGGTGTTGCGTGTGCGTGTGTGGTGTGGTGTGCGTGTGGTGGTGTGTGTGTGTGTGGTGTGTGTGCGGTGGTGTGTGTGTGGTGTGTGCGTGGCGTGTGGTGCGGGTGGGTGGTGGTTGCGGTGTGTGTGTGTGTGTGTAAGGTCCCTCTCTGCCTCCTTGCTCTGAATGGGGAGGCTGAAGGCAGCGCTCCACAGAGTGCTCCGCTGCCTTTGAGTCCAGCTGTGGGAGAAACCAGCTGATAAAGGCGGCCCATTTACCTGCGCCGGGCCCCGGCCCTCTCCACCGCTCATTTGCATTGATTGCGACGCAAGGAGGAGAAAAGAGCCCACCCTGGTCCTTCCTCCTCCTCCACCCTTTGTCCTTCCTCCTCCTCTTTGTCTGTTTATCTAAAGAGCCAAGATGGAGGCAGAGAAAGGTAAGGTCCCAGACGGGGGGGGGGGGGGGACCTTTAATTAACTTGAGCCGGAAGAAAAGCGGGGTCCCTCTCTTCCCTCGCGCGCCGGTTCGGGAGCAGGACCCCCTCAGATCCTCGCGGTAATCAGCCTCCACATTGTTACCTTCTCTCTGTTATTTTTTCCCGCCTACCCCCCGAGCCCCTGCTTGAGAGCGCGAAAATGAGCGGGAGAAAAACACACGGAGGCAGAATGGGTCTGATTGCTGCCGCTCGCTGTTTGGGAAAAGTGCGTTGAACGTCCTGACATCGCGATATTCGTGTGACTGAGTGTTGGAACCCTCTTAACTGAACGATGCTCGGAAATACGGCTGGCTTTTCGGGGGGCTAAGACCTGCCTTTTTGCCCAGTTTTCTGTAAAGCGTGTTTCTGACAGGTCTCTGTAAAAAAACGCTATACAAATAAAATACAATTGATTTGATTTGATACGTACTTTCAGTTATTCCGTTTTTTTTTCTAGTAACTTTGTGTGCATTATACTGTAACTTCAGAACAGACCTCTGCCTTTATCTGACATTATTCTGTTCTGAAGATACGTTCTGAAGTCATACTGAGCATTTTCTCCCTGAGTAGGGACTTATTCCTTAATTAAAAGACTTCTCATTAAAATGTCTTCCCAGGAAAATGTGTGAAAGTAGAACGAGTGAAATTTTATTTTTGAAAATCCACCTTCTCTCAAGGACAATGCTGTTGCTTTGTGGTTTGTTTGCACCCCCCCAACACACACACACACACTCACAACACATAGACACAGACATAGACACCTCACCCACACACTCACAGACACACAGACACACACGCACACCATTTCCCATTCTCAGTGTGAATCCATTCCCTCCCAGTGGGTCTCCACACCAGCCCAGGCCTGGTTGGAGTGGCTTCAGTGGCCTGGAATGGCTCAGCTCACCCAGCCCAAAGCCACATAATGCCTTTGGCCTCACGCCAGTGGAATATCTTTTGCATTTAGGTTTTTTTTTTAAATGAGTTTTTGGTTCACCACATCTCGTCCACGGTGCTCAGTGTGCATTCACTGGGCAACCTGCCATCTCGGGGGCCAGGAAGAAGTTTTCCATGGGTGGGAGTTTGCTCTGATCCCTCATGTCTGTGTGGGAATAGAGACGCTGTCCTGGAACGTATCTCCTGACCTGTGTTTAATGGGATTGAGCGGGGTTTTATGGGAATACCTTGATAATGGTCAGGCCTGTAAAGCGTTCTGTAACAGGCAGCTGAGCAGCGTGCTCACTTGGGTTTGCCTAGTTTTTACTAAAGAAGCCTCAAACGACTTCATGCATTCGTTATTCCCCCCTACATAATGCATACTACCCTCCGGTTTCCTTAGCGATCTCAGCAGATCTCAGCAGACCTGAGCCAGTGGGCCCTCTGCTTTTGTCAGAGCGGAATTCAGTGAGATGGAAGCTGGGTAATTTCCCACCACTGCTTTCCCTGCCTCTCCCTGATAGGGTGGCCTGCTTCCCTGCCTCTCCCTGATAGGGTGGCCTCTGCTTTCCCTGCCTCTCCCTGATAGGGTGGCCTGCTTCCCTGCCTCTCCCTGATAGGGTGGCCTCTGCTTTCCCTGCCTCTCCCTCATAGGGTGGCCTCTGCTTTCCCTGCCTCTCCCTCATAGGGTGGCCTCTGCTTTCCCTGCCTCTCCCTGATAGGGTGGCCCTGCAGGGCCCCTTTGTGGACCTTATAGACTCCAAAGGCAACTTGATGGAGGGAATGCCACGGGACGTTTACGGTTAGCCACTCCAAGCATTAAGAAACCTGCCACAGAGTGGTCGTGGTCTTAGTGCACAGTTTGTCCATCCTGTGACACTTGTTTTCCTGCTGGTTGTTTTGAAATATATGATGACTCTTTTGTATAAAGCGTTTTCAAATTGGTGTTAAATGTTAGATGTTTAATGACAATTATGTAATGTAAACAGCTGAAAACGGGCTAAAAATCTGACTCCGTGGATTTAGTTAAGAAAGCCGTGTTCTCTGAGAGAATTAGAGAACGCAGAGATTTATCCACAGACTCCATCTTGCCACCAGCAGCCGCGGTTCCTTTCATTGGGCTGATGTAGCAGCAGCCCGCCGCGGCTGAGCTCTGATGTCAGCAGGGCGTGTGACTCTCCCGGTGACAGGGACGTGTTGCCGTGGCGCGGCGTCTGCAGGTGTGAGTCAAGCTGGGTGCTGATTAATGCGATTGCGGCGCGGGTTCGGAGAGGGGGGAAAAGCGCCGCTGCTTCTCAGAGCCGCACCTCGCCTGAACTTATTATCGCACCACCAGCTGTTGCCAAGCTACCTGTCCTCTGGGTAAGGAGTGCAGTGCACCCTCCACCCCCCCACCCCCCAGGTCCAAGCCAGCCCTCGGCTGCCCCTCCCCTGCTTTCCTGCCACGGTGTCGCAGAGAGGGAGGGCTGCCCTTTTGCTTATCTCCGTCTGTTTTATAGATAACGCATGCGGTCATATCTCTGAAAGCCGTATCTGTCGTGGGGGGGGGGAGAGTACAGCTGAAGCCTCCCAGTCACTCTGTGTGCCAGGCTGCGGCTTTCATCATCCTGTGCTGGAAGTGTCTGTTTGGTGCTATTGCTGCACAGGTAGCTATGCGGTTACTAGGCTTCACCAGGGGGCTGGAGCTGGCTGGCTGGCTGGCTGGCTGGCCTCTCTCTGGAAACCTGGGAAGTACTTTTGCTTGTCCGAGTGCAAATTCACTTCATGCGCAAACAAGACATTGGCTGAGTGGGTCTTACTAGATGGTGGCGGATTGTCCTGTAATTAAACACTCTCTGTTAGCCTGTCTCCTGCCCTCCTGCTCTCCAGCTCTGTGCTCCGGTGGGTCTTTTCTCAGAGACGGAGAGCCACTGGGCCCTCAGTCACACGGGATCCTCCTGGATCGCCATGGAGACGGAGGAGTGCAGAGGAGTGGGCCCAGTGCTGCTGGGATAGCTCTTCATCTGGCCTCCCTGCTTCTGGAGGCCACGACCACCCCAGCTCTCAGGTCCCCAGGGACACCGCTGGGGTCTGTGTCACAATGAGAGCATTTGCTGTTTGAGAGGAGGAGGGGGGGGGATAAAGATCTTTGCCTTGTTTGTAGAGGGAGGAGGAGGAGAGGAGGGGAGAGGAAGGGAGGGGAGGGGAGGGGAGAGGAGAAGAGAGGAGGGGAGGGGTGGAGACTCACTCTTCCTGACACTCTCCCTCCTGCTGCTCATCAAGCCTGTGCCTGTCTCCATGGAAACAGCTTGCCCATGCTAGCAGCTTCCTTCGGTGACTGACCCCCCTAACCCCCCCCCCCCCCCTCAGGCATACATACACTCATCACAAGCTCACGCTAAGTGGAAATTAACCTGACCTCAGGACACAGTGTGCTAGCCCTGCTCTCACCACTCTCTCTCTCTCTCTCTCTCTCTCTCTCTCTCTCTCTCTATAGTCCTCATCTTGGAAATATAAACAACGTGTGAAATTGTGACATTGCAGTCACCTGTTTATCTTGTGACAGACAGTTTATCGCGAGTCAGGGAGCTCGTTGCGATGCGTTACGGCAGCTAATTAATCACGTTACGCTCGGTAAAGAGAAGGCAGTCAATAACAGCGGCTGCGCGGTTGCAGATGTTACTCAGTGTTTGGGGGCCGGCCCGCCTTTGTGCATTTCGTTGCATCAAATTGAGTAAACAAGGTGCGGGTGACATCGTCCTCTTGAATGATTAATGGCCTCGCGACTATCCGGTGTCACCGCGGGCTTGTGTGTGCCCGCGGCGGCGCCGAGCACGCCTCCCGCCTGTTCTCTCCCTCTCCGCGACTCTGCCGTCGTGCTCCGGGGCTCGAGAGAGCGAGAGAGAGAGAGAGAGAGAGAGAGAGAGAGAGAGAGAGGGAGAGAGAGAGGGGGAGGGGGGGGCACTTTGCAGACGCTCCCTAGCAGCGCCTGCCACGGCCACCTGCGCCGTGCTGTGAACAGCTGCTCAAACACCCTCCCCCTCGGTAAACAGAGCCCTGACTCAGACCCAAACACGGCGCTCTGACACGAGCGCCCGCGACCCCGCCGCGCCTCCCTGCCAGCCCGAGGAGAAGTGGAAATGAGGGATGGAGGCGCCTTTTTAAAAAAGACGAGGCGTGCTTTGCAGTCGCAGGGTTTTTAAAAAAATATAATAAATAAAAAAACGGTCGACCGGGGAGCAGGATGCTGCGTCGTTCCCTCCTGTTCAGATCTCTTGAATAGTCCTGTGAAATTCGGTGGACCTCTCGAAGGCCATTTTGGAGACTTGGCACTGCGTTATGCAATCAGCATAGAGCTGCGTCTCTCACGGGTGTTGTTGACAGAACAAATGAAATTATACTTTTAGCGTTTTTGCCGAGAACAAGGACAGCGGGTGCCTGCTAATGTTTTTCAAATGTCAATGAATTGAGTGTATTTTAGATAGGGTGTTTATATAGACCTGCGGGCTTTCCAATGGGGATTTATTTGGGGGTTTGTGGTCCAAAGCAAGAAAATACACTCCGCACTTCACATCCACTTAAGCTCCCTTTGTTTGAATTTTGTGATGATGTTCCCCAGAATAATGTTTGGTTAGCTGTGGTGCCGGATCAAATCTGTGGAATCACAACTAGCTGCGCTTGTGTCTATAAAGTTGTAATGAGACCGTGAGCGTTCATGAGACCCATGATGTGCTATAATCTCTCATCAGTGGCTCACAAATTTGATTAGCATTTTGCTCTGCAGAGTAAAGCCTTTTGAGTTTTTAAAATAATCAGCGATGGACATAATGTGGTGTCTGCACCTGCTGTTGGGTTTGCAAAACCTGTGTCCCGTCACTAATGCTCAATAAGACAAATGAAGCACACCATTGGATGCGGCAAGCTCCTGTGTGGTCGCTGCTTCCTGATTGGCTGTGAGCCGCCTGGTTGACAGCGCCATGGTGACCATGTGTTCATGTGGGTGACGCTCTGAAAATCACTGTGTGCTGAGCCTAGAGGCCTAGGATGTGGATCTGTTGTTTTTCTTTCTTGTGTCCTGTGTCAGTACAGACATTTTATTTTTGTGTCAAAACTGATTTTGTGGATTTTTTTGCTCTGAGAGTACTTTCCGCAGTGTAAGGCCGGTGCTTGAGTAACCTTAAAGGCTCCGTTTCCCCCTGTTAATGGGATTGTCCATTGAGCGGGGCTCAGAGGGCCTGAGCTGAGAGAGGTGGGGAGCCATGCTGCGGCTCGTCCTGTGTTGTGGTGCCAGCGTTCGGGCACTGAGAGGAACGCGATAGCGGCGCGGCGCGGAACGCTCTGGGACCCCGGTGGGATCAGCCCAGCCCCCCCCCCCCCGCACCTCAGAAGCACGGTCGCGGACGCAACAGTGTGCCCAAATCGCATTGCCGGGGTGCGCTCTCCCCCCTCCGCGCCGCGAAAGCAGATTAGCCGGTATAAAACCAGATAATCCCCCTCGTCACAATTGCATTCGGCGGGGCGAGAAGAGCGCTGCAATATCCCTTAAATCAGGTTTCCCGCGCCTGATGTGTGGGCACTGGCTGAGACTAAGTGTATCGCTATGACACGGGGGGGGCGGGGGCCTCCGGTGCTTTGGGGTCCCTGAGGCTGTACCCAGGCCTGTCCTGGTACCCCCCCCACACCCCCCCCCCCTTCCCAGCAGCTCTCATTGGCTGTACAGGCGCACCAGCACCCCCCACGCTGGAGTGTCACTTTACCTGCAGGCTCAATAATGGAGCGTCCTCTATGCACAGCATGGAGGGAAGGGGGTTCCCATACTGATAATGCACATAAAAATGTATGAAGGAAATGGCTGCATATAATGGTGGTATATGGGCGGCAGTGTAGTATAATGGGTACGGGACTGTTCTTGTAACCTAAAAGTCACCGGTTCGATTCCCGGGTGGGACATTGCCGTTGTACCCTTGAGCAAGGCACTTAACCTGAATTGCTTCAGTATATATCCAGCTGTATAAATGGATGCAATGTGTAAGTCGTTCTGGATAAGAGCGTCTGCTAAATGCTTGTAATGTAATGTAATGTGATGGTACCAGATGGACTCTGTGGCACGCATGAGTGTGAATACAGTTATTTCATGTCCATGTTTTGTCCTTGACACTGCCCACCTGACTGTCCCAATTCACTGACTGGGTCAGGTGTGGCAGCTGGAGGGGCATGGCTGGACTTTACCCATCCTGCAAATGCGGAATGCTTGGGCAAGATTGCATTTCCTTACAGCCAACTTTGCTTGTTGCCTACCGCACGCTTTCTGAATTAAATTAAAGCAAGTATACTTAAGTATACTTTAGCGTTAGTCTTATTTAACGAAATTAAAATAATGAAAGCCTCAACACTAATGAGAACAGCCACTGAAGTAACGAAAGCAGTCAAAATGGCTTCAATATTTGTTGTAATTAGGAGGATAATGACTGTAATAAATCCCATATGGGAATCGAATAATTGTTCTGCATTTATGCACGACCCGTGGATATTATTAGCTAATATGACCACAGACCTCAGGGTTACAGCGAGAGCTAATTTTCTTTTCACGTTCGATAATGAAGCCATGCAACTGTCTGAAGATTGAAAGGGGAATATAGTAATCCCCATCGACTGCGCGCTGCGGCGTGAGTCACTGGAGACTTCGGCAGCTAAGCACGCTGCCACTCGGCAGATTTGAGCGCGATAGGGAATAAAGAACGTGTGCGAGGAGCTCCTGATTGCTGCTTGATTGAAGGAAGCTTTGGCAGCGCGCTGCGGCCATCATCATCATCATCATCATTACACCATCGCCGGTGCCTGTTTGGCAGTGTGTGGGGTCTTTGTGGGCATGGCGCATCGTACCGGAGGATTCTGGGAATTGGAACACTGGGTGATTCTGTGGCTTTTCCTGCCTCTGGGAGTTTGCGTCTCTCTGGGTAGAGCAGTGCGTCCCCATTGGTGCGTGTAATTTATTCTGCCTTTGATGTGCACTGCCTGTGGAACCTCTCGATTTGAGGCTCCCTTAGCCTGTGATGGGCAGTAGCCTTTGAGAGGTGGTGGTGCGTTCTCATTGTTATACATTGGCTGGCGGACGGCTCCTTTTTCCGGAACTTTTGGTCGGCGGCGACGAGACCGCCAAGATTCCGAAGCCGCGTCTCCTGCCCGCGGCGGTAATTGAATCTCGACCGCCGTGCCCACTGTGCCCGCCGTCAGACCTGTCCGAGGTCTCCTACCCCGTTTTTGGGAGAGAAAATAGCCCGTGGTTCCTGCAGTTCTGAGCTCCCTGCTCTGCACTGGCGCTAATTAGATTAGGCGGAGTCGTGTCGCGCGGCCCCAGACCAGGAAGAGTCGCCGGCCCCAGACCAGGCAGTGCGGTGCGGTGCGGTGCGGTGCGGTGCGGTGTGTGGTGTGGTGTGGTGCGGTGCGGTGCGGTGCGGTGCGGTAGGTTGTTGTTGCTTGATGTGCGTGCGGTGGAACTCTCGTTGTGAGGCGTCTTGGCTGTGATGCTGCAGTAGCCTTTGGAGGTGGTGGTGGGTGGTGCGTTCTCTTGTGTATAATTGGCGTGTGCGCGGTTTTTCGGGCGTTTGGTGCGGGCGGACGGATCGGCGCGGTCTGCTGCGGGGTATGTGAATCTCGACGCGTGCCTGTGGCGCGTCAGCCTGTCGAGGTCTCGTTTTGGGGAGAATGCCGTGGTTCCCTGCAGGTCTGGCTCCTGCTCTGCGCTGGGCGCTAATGTGGATTGGTGGGTGCGTCGGCGGGGGGTGCGGCGTAGGATTGACGGTGTGCTGTGGTGCGGTGCGGTGCGGTGCGGTGTGCGGTGCGGTGTGGTGCGGTGCGGTGCGAGCGAGGCCGGTAATTTAACCTGCTGTGTTGTGACCCTGCCGCTGCGGCTTGTTACCCTCACGGTCACCCCCCGGTCAAGGGCCTGTGCTCCCTGCTCCCGAACCTCCACGTTCCCCCCGGCGAAGCTGATGTGCAGACCTGCACGATAACTGCCACTCCTGGGGTAAATCCCCCAGGATTAAGATAGCCAAGCTTTAGCACAAAAACCGTGATCAGATAAAGGAGCCCCAATTAGACTGTCGCCTAATTATGATTTTTCTTCAGATAGCAGACTGCCTGGATTTTGTTGAACATGATCTGGAATAAAAGGTGCAGCAGGATATTGCAGCAGTGGATTATGAAGCTTTAGGTATCATGTAAACCTCTTTGTTGTGCTGAGTCCAGATCAATAGCTTTGCCCTGAAGTGACTGTGCATTCAGGTGGACCCTGAGAGCCTTGTATGGAGATATATTTTGAGGAGCCACGCCCACACACTCTGACCTTTCTCTCTGTGTCACGCGCACACACACGTACATGCATACGCACACAGTATTGCGGTTTACACCTCTCTCTCTCTCCCTCTCCCTTTCTCCCTCCCTCCCTCTCTCTGTCTCTTTCTCTCTTTGACACACACACACACAAGCATACACACACACAAATTCTTTTCATCTCCCACATATACACAAACAGTATACAATTTGCTGTGTACACCTGTCCCACAAAGAGCTGTCCAGCCCCTGATCCCAAAGCTCTCCTGCCCCTTTTGAAGTCATATTTACACCATCCTGCCCAGTAATGAGACAGTGACAGATTACTGCAGCGTTAATGAGGGAAGCTTATTTTACTCACACCTGCCAGCAGAGCACAGCAGGTGCGAAGGGATGGGGAATACGATCCTGCAGTGTGTGTGTGTGTGTGCATGTACGTGTGTGTGTGTGTGTGTGTGTGCGTGTGTGCGTATGTCTGAGTGTGTGTGTGTGTGTGTGTGTGGTATGTGTGTGTGCGTATGTCTGAGAGTGTGTGTGTATGTATGAGTTTTGCGTGTGTGTGTGTGTGGTATGTGTGTGTGTGCTGCAGCAGGGTGGGTAGGAGTACTGTGCGGGCAGTGCTGGGTTTGTAGGCTTCATGCTGAAGTGCTCTGGTTCAGCCTGGTCTCTGCCACTGCTCATTTTACAAGCCTGAGGCGGCTGCTGGCCTGCTCACCCCCTCCTGTGAGTTTATTCTCCGTGCTCCCCTAATGGAAACCTCATCATTCTGTCTTTGGCAGCCTTGTAGTCTCTTAAAAACACATTTGGTGGCACTTTCTGTGCTATAAATATATCACTCAGCAGTTTGGTAAATGCCTTCACTAATTCAGAGGATTACTGCCTATGAAATGTTAAGACCAATCACTTTCCTCGAGGAAGCGTCTTTCTTATTTGACAGAAAGCCTTGCTTTCGCTTTAAGTGTCATTACGGATCATCTGGCAAGAAGCTCCATGTTTCAAAACACATCTGTCGAGCCCCACTTTGCAGAGATACTAGGCCTACTTATTATTTCTCTCATCATTGGAACCTGGTACGGGACAAAACACAAATTGTTTCCAAACTCTCTTTTCACATTTTTGAACATTAGATAACTCTCTTCCCTGTTTGTGCTTCTGTTTATGTGATCTTTTCCGATCGTGTAATTTCTAGGCTGAGCCGGTTCATTATATTACAAGTGTGCTGTGTAATGTACCCACCTTTTAACAAGTGCAGCCACTTTTATAGCCATTTTGTGTTCAGGGCTAAGATGCCGTCTGTGGCTGCACAGGTTACCAAGTTCATTTGCTTCCTGGAAATAAGATAATACTCAGGTCTAACCCAAACCTCATGACCAGATCTGAGACTAAAAATGAGGGTGAGTGTTAATGTAACAATTTTACAATATGAAACTATAAGTAGAAAAAAAAAGCATTGAACATTTTTGATGTATTTCTTACATTCCTTGGACCACCCTCGCCAGCACTGTCAGTGAATCGCTGATGGCACTTGAAACTCTAGGACTTTCTTTGTAACAAAAGCCTTGATTTTCACTGCTAGGCCAGTGGAAACGGCTCTTTACCCTGGAACCCGATCTCATGTTAACCGTCTAATGTGAAGTTACTCAGAGAGTTACATTATAAGGAGCCAGATTAAAATTGCTTCACCAGACACCGGCCGTGAGCGCTATAATTTTATCAACGCGGTCACCTGATAGGGCTTTCAGATAAAGCCAGCTGCGTGGTCTGGCATGGTGACCACCCTCCCTTAATATGACCTGCCCATGTGTCACCCGAAACCCCCACACACCCCCCACCCCAAACCCCCCCCCACCCCGAGAGCAATACCCCTGCCTTTGTGGCTAATTTGGTTTGCCTGAACTAAGTACTTCCCTGTGTTCAGAGCCAATAGTGGAGTAACTGGATTGCTATTCCCGGGTGAAAAATGTGGGATGTGTCTGTGGGTGATAGTCATTTCAATCACTATTTCCTCAGTTCTCTTATCCAAACTAAAATAAAAGAGCTTAAAAAACAAAACAAAAATTGCAGGTGCTCCTTCATTGCTAGTTTCAGATGCAACACAGCCAGGTTTTTAACAGTATTGGTCCGATTGGGATCGATAGTTCATGTCAATTGCCTGATGGGCCTCTGGTACTTATTGCAAAAGTTAACTGCCAGGGTATTGCCTGCCTTGTTTAAATGCTGCTGAAAGGCAGATGTAAGACCATCTAGAATTTCCAGGAATTACATTTGGATGGGCACCGGGGGGACGGTATTCATTTTGGGGAAGAGCGCACCACCGTGTTTGCGTGCAGTACATTTGGCGTGTCGTCTCACTTGCAAAAACCACAGAATAAGACGCCTCACCAGTGCAGTGGCCTGTGCTTCCTGTAGCCCGTCCATTCACGGTGTGAAAGGAATTTGGGCTTTTTTTTAACCCCTTTAATGAGGAGAATGCGTGGAATGTGTGCTAGCGTTGGCGCGCTGCTTCACGGGACCTCCGAGGGGCCGCAGTGGTGCAGAGGGCTCAAAATGGAGGCTCTGACGGAGGGAAGAGTCGGAGAAGAAGAAGAAATGTCAGAAATGAAATGTCACCTGTGTACACCGCGGTTCTGAGCCTCGCAGCGGGGGAATCCTGTTAGTGACTGATAGCCGTGCACTTCAGTGGCAGGGACGGGGGCGGGTGGGAGGGGGGGAGGGGTACCGTCACACCGTAATAATCTATAATCTTCCCGCAATTCAAGTGAGAGGTGGACTGATTTCGCTGAAGATCAGCCTGTGCGAATCTTTTTTTTGTGATGAAAGGGGAATGCAAATGTCAGCCAGCCTTCCTGGGGGGGTGCCGGCAGTCTGTCTGCGGTGGGCCCCGCTGGTTGGCGCTTTGGGGGGGCAGGGGGCAGGGGGGGGCGGTGGGGAGGGGAGATCTCTCTGTGTAATCTCACAAAAAAAGAGCTGAGAGGAGGGGGGGGAGGGGGGGGGAAAGAAAAAAAACGCTTCATGTTTCCTGCGTCTTGTCTCATGTTGTCGACTCGCTGCGAGCTCCAGGATACTTCTCTTAATCTCCACGGAAGTTGTTTGTGTTGCCAAACCTGTCATCTGCCATTGTGAGAGCTCTGGAAGCAGCCGGCAGGACGCTGGCTGGCTCGCTGCGTTTGATTGGCAGAGCCGGGGCTGTCAGAGAGATCTCCGTTTTAAAGAGGCACCGGGCTTTGCCGGTGCCTCAAAATGCACAATGTCAAAATAATCACTTTTTTTTATTAATCGCTTCTGATTAATTTAGTAGCTGATTCACTGATTTATATTACGTAATTGGTATTTATTCATTGATTTATACTGCTCGATGTGTTGTTGGCTAAAAACAGAATGCACTGCATTTGATAAAATAAACAGTACTCCTTCACAGTGACTAAAGAGGGCTGTGGCAGGAGGAATGAACAGTCGCAGGTGTGTCCCACATACCGGGTGTACATTACACTTCTTTTCTCCCATGTAACGTTTTTTATTAAATTTCACATCGCTTGAGCTGAATTTCCATCCCAGGTCGATTCATCATGTGCTGAACTGAATTTTACTGAACCAGCAGTAGTTACGTGTGGTTGTAGTGCAGATAATTATCAGTCATCAGGCTGGTCAATGCATTTTGTCGACGACTGCTGATCTCGTTCGTGCATAAGGAACACGCTGTACATTTTGGGACATCTCAAATGCACCTTGTGTTGGCTCGCCCACAGTCTGCACCATGGCCTCTTGGAATTTTGTCACCGTCCTGCCCAGAAACGTGGTATAACCACAGCAGATGTGGACGACCGAGTAAGCTGCCTGAATATGCCTAGCCCAATGAGCACCGTCTTCAGCTTATATTAATGATTAGTAGTGTGTGTGTGTGTGTGTGTGTGTGTGTGTGTGACAGCTGCTCTCTCAAGCCTGAATTTTAAGACTGGCAGAGTGTTAAGCCTTAAGTTTAAAGGTTGTATTTTATGCACCTGCACTGTTCATCTACTGATTATAGCAGAACCCCAGATTTTTGGAAATATTCCTTAAATCACCAATAAAATAAAATAAATCACTGCACTGGACCATAGCACCTCAAAATGGAGCGAGTCACATCAGCACTCCTACAAGTAGCTGTCAGAGAAGGGGAGAGGGAGGAGATGATAATCCTATTAACATTAGAAATCCAGCTCTGCACATGCCCCACAGCAGCTGGTGAATTTGGAATGGAAGGTCCCACTTTGTAGGGGGGGAAGCCACCATTCCTTGCACTTCTCCAAAAACAGCCCGTAACAGACAATTTCCCCTCCCTGCCTCTGTCTGGTATGGACAGAGTTCAAAAGGGGCATTTTCAAAATTAATTTGCCCCTGCACCGGCACTTTTTTTGCCCCGGGTAATAACATTGTGAGAGGGTGAATCTCCCCGTTTTCCCCACAGTGGTATCTCCCACCCCAGGCTGAGCCCCTGCCTGTGAATACACATTCATTATCTAATCTCCTCTTTATGTTTAATTTACAGGCTCTTGCCGCTCCAGCCATATGCTTCCTTTGTTTTCGCTCGCTCTTTGTTGTGTCAGTCTTGGCTTGCCATCCCTGATTTGCCTCTACCTCCGACTAAAAAAAAAACACAAAAAAAAACAAACACAAACCCACAGTTGAAACCTTGGCAAGAAAGCCCCCCTTGAGAATTGCATGTAAGGCTGCAGCCTCCTCCCCAATCCTCCCTCTCACACCCCCACCTCCATAAACACCCCCACCCCACCCCACCCCTCCTCCCGCCACCCCCCAACCGCCCCCATCCTACCAAACCTCTATTGATTGAGACCCAAAGGTGTGCGTGGCGAGTGCTTTTAATTGCCTGTGTTACTGAGGCGAACTCGCGTGAGGACAGAACCTGAATCGTCCCGTTTGATTTCAGGTGAGAGCGGAGGCTGCGGTGTTGTTTTTGTTCCGTTTTATCGATTCCCTCCTCCCTGTGTGTGTGCTCTCTCTCTCTCTCTGTCTCTCTCTCTCTCTCACTCCCTCTCTCCTCACCTTTCACTCATTTCTCGTGGTTGTCTTGTGACAGGGGTGGCTGTGTGCAGGCTACTTTTTCTGGCAGTTTTGAAAAAAATGTATTTTATTTCTTTTCTTTTTTGTTTTTTTTTGCCTCTGGAGGCTGAGCTGTCTTTTGCACAGTGAGAGGGGGGAGCAGAGGAACTGAATTGTTCCCCTCAAAGCCTCTGATAGAGCCATTTCCCCTCCTCGCCTTCTGCATTTGACTTGTTGCTGCTAGATGGGAGTCCTAGGTTTCGCTGGGAGCTATTGATGGTGCACACCCCCCCCTTTTCTTTCTTGTGTGGTATTGTCCCTTTAATCATTGTGCACAATTTGGAATCACTGGCTTAAGTTTCTTTCTCTTTTTTTGAAGTGTCTTTTTTTTCTTTTTCATTGTGCTTCTATCCCCCTGTATCCCTTGGTTAGTCTTAGATATGTGGCTTACTGGATTTTGGAAGAATGTTTGCTGTTTGTGATGTGATTAAAAGAAATGTGGACACAATGCTAGAATTAATCCTCATTTTGGAAAGTGTCTAATGTTTTTACTGTTTCTTTCAGTAATGTTAAGTAATTATCCAGCTGTTAAATGTTATTAATCTGGCTATAATTCTAAAATATCATTTTAAAACAAATAAAAGAATATTTCTCAGTTTATTTTCATATGGTCTGAACTATGTATTTTTGCCCTGGGTAAAATGCACTTTGGTGTCATTTTACTGAGTGTTGGAAAGGTGTAGAATGCAGTATGTGTGGTCAAGGGCTTTCACTATTATTCCACGGTCTTTTCTGGATGCTTTGAATGAAAGTAGGGCTCTAAACGAATGCTTATGCATCTCTTATGTTTTTTTCCGCTAAAGATCCATTCCTCTGTGGCTTTATTTTATCCTGAAGAGGCAACAACGCTCTGAGAGAAACTGAGGTTGGAACACCGTGTGGCAATATGTGGTAGCCTTTTTGAGGACTGACAGAGAGGGGGAGGCGAATATAAGTCTGTGGCAAATAGTAAGACCCCCTCCGTCCAATGAGAGAGAGAGAGACTGCACAGGGAGGAGGGAATTGATGAAACGGAGAGAGAAATTAACGCTTTCTCTTCCTGGGATGACACTCACACCGGTCCCATTGACTGTGTGTTGGCAATGTGGTGCCTCCCATAGGTTAGCTGATAACCGAGGTTGCTGTCGGTCTGTGTGAGAGCAGGGCAGCACAGCTGTGTGCGACTGCCAGCAGGTACCTGCAACACCCCCCCACCCCCCAAACTACCCCCTCCCCCCCCGCCCCCGTTCCAACAGTCAGTAGGGTATAATTCACCTGATCATACTAACTGATGCTAACTGGCTAACTGATGCTTGTGGAGGCAGGCACACTACATGAGTTGAGGTGATAAGCCAAGGTCAAATTTCAGCATGTGCATGTCGGATTTCACCGAGAGTCGCGGCAAACTCTGGAGGGCAATTAAAAGAGGTAATTGGGGATTAAAATCATGCGATGCTTATTTTTAGATTTGCCACTAGCACAGGATTCAACCACCGTAAAGGTCTTTTCTTCTCGTTCAGTGAAGATCTCATCCGGGGAGCTGCACAGCTTATTCTGTGCATTCATGAAAATATTAATGAACTTAAATGTATACAGAAGAATTAAGGCAAAATAAAAAAAAGCGTAATCCACCAAGGGACTAATGCCAAAAAGATCAAACAAATCAAAACTGCTATTCTCAGTCACACATTACCTTTTCTTACAGTATCATATCTGGATATGTTATTGGAGGTTTTCTTAAAACAACTCTACTATCTCTTCCTCTTTTCCTTTGAATAAGAACTCGCTGACACCTGGTTTTATGGGCTAATTTAAGCCTATGAACATGATGTAGAAACCCAGCTAGGTGGAGTGTTATAGCCATTTGTCGTTTCACAGAAGTAGTTTGCTGCAGTGTAATGCAGAATTTAGATGTTATTGTGATATTTCTGCTCAGTGATTTAGTGCAGTTTCTGTTGTTGAATGTCTTTGAGGATATCTGATATGCTTCAGGACTTGGTCATTTCAGGTAAAGAAAGGGTTGCGGTTACCCCTATTTTAATGAAACGGCAAAAATAGTGATGAAAAAACTAAACCATTATACACACAGCTGCATTCATGTTGGCCTTCTGACTCTTTAAGAGAGGACATCTCAGTGATGTCCTCAACTAGCTCTGCTTTTGATTTAAAATTATTCCGATTTTCTCTGAAAGAAAATAATTGTGCCCGTCATTTTAAATACACGCGTCCCTCTGATGTCCTGTAGAAGACCTTTGATGGAAAAGGATTTTTAAAATGGCTGGAGATTATTCAGTATTCACTGCGATAGTCCTGTAACCATTTCACATGAATCTTTTTACCGGTGCTTGATTACCGAAACCTCGAAAAAGGAAAATCACTCGGGTTCATGATGAGATTGGGCCGGGTGGAAACACCCGCCCCCCACCCCCCCTCGCCTGCAGCCAGTGGTTCCCTGGGTCTGTCCGGCTATCGAGAGAGGCTGCCATATGCTAATCAGACTCCTGTCGGCACAGACCCACTGCCAGTTGGCAAATTCCACAGGTGGGACAAAGGAAGCTCTCTCTCTCGAGTTCCCTGGAACGGGCCGCCGGTTTGGTGAAGTGGCTGTCAGAGCTGAGGCGGTTCGGGTCTGAATAAAGTGACTCAGCCAATTAGCCTGATAAGCGGTGAAAGCCCCAGCCCGTCCCCCCCGTCCAACGTCTGAACAAAAGTGAACCAGAAGGGGACAGGAACATTTTGTGCCATACCCCCCCTCTCCTCCCACCCCATGTCCTCTCTGACAGTTAGGACTGGTCTCTCCGCGCCCCCCATGCCCACCCCCCACCCCGTGCCGCAGTCTCAAGCCCTCTTTTTCCCTCTATGACAAAAATATCTGTGTTGTCTGCCCTCAAATGTTCCAAGCTGTCCTGTGGATACAAATCCCATTTTTATATGACTTGTGCTCAAAGGTCACGGTGGACTCTTAAGATATTTTCCCTAAACTTTTTAGGTGTCATTGCTTAGATAACGTTCTTACATGACGTTAGTCCTACATTTCATTTGAGTTTGTTTCATTCAGCGCTATAACTTTTTATCATCACAGTAAATGCCATTATTTACCAGGTTCTGGTTTCCATGATCGCTTTCCTGTTTGCGGTGCATTTTTGTGCAGTAACAGAAAAAGTTGGCTGCATGTCAGACTAGCTCGGTGCGTGGTGCTAAATAACTGGGTTAATAACTGCAATTAAATGTTTAATTAATATTTACTACGACCTTTAGTAAATGCAAAAATATTGCCAAAATTATACAATTATGAGGTATTCATTTTGGGACGCCTGGGGTACTTGAAACTTAAACGCCATGATACTTGAATTCTGTGGTTTATTTTACAAGGCCCTCAAGGAAGGAGTAGCCGTCCCGTAAGTCTGACCAGAGACAGAGTGGGTGCAGTGTTTTCCTGTCTCGCATGGATGGGGGGCAGCGGCTGGCACCGTCCCGGCCCTTAAAGGGCTTGGCACGGCTGGACTCGGTTTGGGGAGTGGTGTGCTGACTCTGGTTGGCGGCGTCTGGGAGAGTTGCAGAGCAGGGCCCTGGTGTGTGGGCCAGCTCTCCGGCTTGGCTCCTGCCTGCACTCTGATGACATTCGCATACAGTGAGAGCTTTTTCAGCCCGGCTCCTTGGCACCACCGGTCCGCGTGACCGAGGGTACAAGAGCGTATTTCTTTCGGCCTGCGGAGTTTAGGGCCAGCTCCGCAGTGAGGTCTGGCTCGGCGCTCGACTTTGTTTCAAAGTAGTGACGAAACTCCTTCCCCGTTTTGATGCATAGCTTAAAATGGGGGGGGATTACAATCCTGTTCTCCTTGCCTATATAAACATCTTAAGCGCTAGTGTGCGTGTGGCATATGTTTGGATGCAAATTGTCTTGGAGCTGCCTGTCAAATCATTCAAGCCTGAGTGTGAAGGAGTCTGGGAAAGGCACTTAACTGTTCCCTGACTGCTGCTTTTTTCCTTTGTGTATTGTGCAAAATGAATCTCCATTCCAGCTTCGTTTGTTGACCGGTGGAATTTGTTTACACAAAGATACACAAGAAAAGTCATTGATAGTACAAAGTTAAGATCTTATCGGAGTAAAGAATCAGTCCAGTTGACAGGATTTACTATATTATACCCAATATGTGTCCATATTGAGAGAGTTCTTGTGTAGCACTGCTGAGTTTGTGGTTCTGAGGCCAAAGAACTTCATGTACATGTCTGCTTTGTGTATCAAACATTATTATGGTGCTGTATATATACCCGTTAAGTCCTGCCAATGTGCATTAGCAGGATTAATGTGGTAGAGAACAGTGTGATATTGCGATGCACTTTCCGTGAAGCCTGTCCATTTAGCAGTTTATCGTTTCAGATGCCAAAGGTGAATGAAGGTAAATGATGTCGAAGAAACGGGGGTGGCGTGGGCATCCTAGCAAAGCACGGTGTAAGTGTTTGCCGAAGCAGTTTTCGAATCATCGCTGTAGTTAAAGAGAAAAAAAAATCCTATTAAACTCGTGTCGGGGCGTGCGGTAACTTTGCGCACCTTGTAAATGGCGCCCTAAATCGCGCGTGGGGACCGGGCAGCCGGCTGGAGATCGCTAACAGGTGCGGGAGCCGAAGCCGAGTGTTTGGAAGTGCTTCTGCCGCCGCCTGGCTTCGCTGCTCCTGCGTGAGGACCAGCCAGCCGGGCACGGACGCCCCCTTCTCCCTTCCACCGCTTGTGCAGGGGAGCTCACCCACGCAATGTCAGCCACGCTTTTCGCGGAATGAACCCCGTCGTTCGGTGGCTGGAGGCGAACTGCGGCGCTGGACAGAAGAGGCGTGCCCGTCCTTCGCTTTTGGTGTTTCAGAAGGAGTTTGAGAACATAAAAAATATGACAGGGAGCGCGAAGCACGACAGAATGTTTAGACAAGCGAGAATGAGACCGGGCGAGAGAGGGAGAGGACCGCGGTGCCTTTCGCTGAAGGCGTGCCACAAGCGAGCGAACGGACGGCGGGACTGGCGAAGCGAGAACGGGACGTTTCGTTTTTGTTTGAACCGTTTCGTTTCGCGTCTGAGGAGACGCAGCCGCCCTGCTCGTAAACTGCAGCTGCGTGGAGTCCTTCCTTACTTCCTCGTTTCCCGCTGGCATGTCCATCAGGGATGAGAGAAAGGTGTGTGTGTGGCAGCAGGGCTAGCTCGGGCTGACTGAGCGGTACGGCTGCCAGCTGTCAGCAGTGTACAAACAACACACAGTGTCAGCGGGCCTGCCCCGCCCGCCCCGCCCCGCCCCTCTCCTGCAAGGGTGCATTAGTGTGGCACTGAGAGCACGGTGGACAGTAATGTGTTAGAGCACCACACAGGAACGCTCTCAGTGGGGCTGGTGCAGTATCGCATGTGTCTGCTGCTCCTTGTATCTGTCAGGGCTTGCCCCCCTCCCTTCCCTGCCCCCCCCCCCTCCCCTCCCCCCACCCTTGCGACTGAGCTAACTTTTGATGCCAGCTAATGAGGAAGGCAGCAGCAAATGGTTTGCGAGGAGGCAGGTGTGACAACGTGACATCTGCCTGTGAGAACGTACCTTACAGATGGGCCTGCCGTGGCTCCTCACCGCGTGTGTGTGGTTTTTTTTTTTTTTATTCCTCCCACTATCACTCGTCACTTTCTGTCAGAGCGAGTGTCAATTCCCCAGAGTCCCACTGAGAAAGAGAGCTGCTTTTTCTTTTTTTTTCCTTCTTCTTCTTTTTTTTTTTTTTTTACGAGCCTCCGTAAAACGCATGGAACTCGATGCTTAAGAGGCCGTCGCCGCCGCTCTGCTCTCCCTGTGAGAGGCGGAACATCACAGCGATCCCAACATGTAAACAAACACGCCTCGACCGCGTCGGCAAACAAACACGCGGGGAAAGTGCTAAAAGCTGCTCCTGTTTTGTGTAACATGCTTTATTGGTGTGTCTTTTTATTTTATTTTTTTAGTCTTGAATTTTTTTTTTTGTGCACTTAGTCGTTTAGTGCAAGTGGTCCCTTGATTCGTATGATTTTTCTCGACTGTATAGTGGTAGCGGGCTTCTCCCGTGACATAATTTATTATTTGTACATCCCATGATTCAGCTCGCAGCCTGCAGACAGCTTGAGCCTCAGATATCCCGTCCATATGAAAAGCAATCTCGCTCTCTGCGTAGATTTGCGGTCATGTAGTCAGACACACCTGTGTGGAGGATTCTGGGTGTTTGTACTGCTCTCTCCCTCTCTCTCTCTCCCTCTCTCTCTCTCTCTCTCTCTCCTCCTCTCTCTCTCTCTCCCTCTCTCCCTCTCCCTCTCTCTCTGGCTTTTATTGCAGCAGGATGGCACTCGTGTGAGATGGCTGCCCACTCAGCTCCCACTGTCCGGTTCAATGGTCCAGGAGTGGCTGCCCCTCGCCCGAGTGGGTTTGGGGTCCTCGCTCACCAGCGGAGTTACACCAATGACTGAAAATGGCACTCACTGCCTCTCAGCGCGGCCGTGTTCAGCGCTGCAATAAAAGCCACTCAGCGAGGACGAGAGACCCCTGTGATTGGCCGGGGTCGCATCCGGGGGCTGTGCTTGTACACGGAGCTGTTTCTCTCCACAGAGACGCTGGGATAAGCGCTGTGGGTCTGTGAGCTATCATCGCCTGCGCGAGGCTTTCTGTGCTGAAAGCTTCCCCGGGAGAGCGGCTTGATTGTGAATCGGTTCACGAGAGGCTCCACACCTTAAAGCCGTTTTCAGTCTCCTGATGCTGTCCTCCCTCTTCCCCGAGGGAGCCCTCCCACGCACCTGGTTAGTCATGTGACTATAGCTTCTTCCAATCAGAAAGGCAGAACGAGAGATGGGTCATCCGTGGTTTCTTCAGGACTCGAGGCCAGGGAAGTGACATCACACATTGGCGTAGACATCAGAAGGGGCATTAGGCTTTCACAATCACACGCTGCTGAAGTGTCTCCTGTATGCTTGCTGTAAGCCTCTGATTACGTTGTGTCTGTGGCTTGTCTGTTCTGTGGCCAGGGCTGTTGCCTTCAGGATGTGGTGTTGCTTCAGAACTGCGTTTCCCCAGCAGCTGATGCTGTCTAATACGAGCACCTCAGAGATCAGGACCTCTAATATTACAAACATGCAGATACTGACGAGAACCTGAGTGAATATCTTAAATATTATGGTTAAGTTTGGTTAACAGTGGGGGGGAAACATGCTTGTCTTTTACTGTGGGATGCTCAATATTCCTACATCAGAAACAAACAAAAAAAGAAAGTCTACCATCTTTTTTTGGGTGGTGCCTGATTCAGGGTCAAATGCTCTGGCTCTTTGGTTGGATTTATGTTTTATATCAATTGACCTCTTTATGCAGTTGGGTGGGTATGTGCAGACTGCTGAGCTGAACCGAGAGCTGCATAGATAGCCATAGATAAGTGCACTTTATAGTTTCATTCCATATGAGAAAGAAAAATATTTTCATCAAAATGGCACATACTGTATAGGGATCTATACTCTGATCTGCTTGATCTGTGGTTCTGGTGGGAAAGAGGATACAGTGACCTCTACTGGAAGGAGGCGGAAGTGCATGGTGGGCATATCATTTTAGTCTGAAGGGTCCAATCTCGGTGCTACAGAAAAATTGCATCTGAAAAACAGGCCATTTTAAGTTGTCGAAGCAATCTCCCATGCGAGATCTTCAGATTGATTGCTGTCCCCTGTACGAGGAGTGGCTTTCTCCGTTCAGCCTGGGCTCAGTCCTGTCTCCCGTTCCTCTGCCCAGCGCTCCCACTGATACCTGTCATTATCTCCAAGGCTGCCTTGATTTTCAGTGGCGCTCCGTACGAATCCAATCAGGAGGGATGCGGCACTAATCCCTGGGATAAGGCGGGGTGTCCCCCCCCCCCCCCAAACCCCCCACCACCCCCCACCCCAGCCCCGTGCCGCACGAAAGCACCGGGACGCACATCAGAGGGATGCATGCGGCCTCTGGCGCAGGCAAGCAAGCCCCTGTGCGGCGCACCAGCCTCAGATGATTGCGTTAGCGTGTCGTTCCGCAGCTGCCCCCCCCCCCCCACCCCCGACAGACCAATGGCGACAGAGTTCTGCTTCCTAATTATTCGGAGCCTCGCGGGTTTGGCGAGTTCTCCCCGCCAGCGTCGGTGCGTTCCAGACCCGACGGATCGAGTCGCGGTAAAGCGCGCGCCTGTTCCAGAGCGCTTCGCCCACATCCTCTAAAAGCCACCTCGAGTCATCCTGTGAGAAAGTGAAACCGAGGGAAGGCGTTCGGTTGTACCCGCCAAGCATAATTAGCCCTTGACTGCTGGCTCAAGTCAAACGTCCGCTGTTATTCCTTTTCAAAAACGTATTATCTCCTCGCAGAAATTCGAAGCCGTATTTCAAGCCCGTAATATGTAGCCTGCGTCTTATAGCGTGCGCGTGTTTTATGAACCACTTATCGTTTTCCACGTGATAGCCCTGGTATGATACTTAAACTATGAAGCTGAATGTCAAGTGGCAGCGCTTTTATGTTGGATTTGTCCTTTTGTGACACAGGTCTGGCGTTTGCGTTTAGAGGTCTGCGCGAGGGAAGACACGCCTGTGGGTTGGGGCGTCTCTCTCGTTTCTAGCTGAGGGATTGGGGATTAGTGAATTAACTGCAGTGCGGTAAGGGAAAGGGTCCCGGTCCAGGAAGCGTGCTGTAATGCGACACCTGTCACTCACAGGGACGACATGTGACGTGCCCTGACGGTCCTGTGTGTGTGCGTGTGTGTTTGAGTGAGCGAGTGAATGAGTGTGAGTGAGTGAGTGAGTGAGTGAGTGTATGTGTGTGCGTGTGTGTGTTTGAGTGTGAGTGAGTGAGTGAGTGTTTGCATGTGTGTATTGAAAGTACACACACACACACACACACTCACACTCAAACACACACATGCACACACACCCACTACACCTCACATCACGCCACCCCCACCACACTCAAACACACACCACATAGCACACATCACGCACATCACGCACACACCACACACACACACACACACACCACACTCAAACACAACTTGCACACACACACACCAACACACACACACACACACACACACTCACAAAACCACGCACATCACACACCACACTCTCACACGCTCACACACTCACACACACACACACACACGCACACTCACCACACACACACACACACACCACACACACACACACAACTCACACCAACACACACACATCACACACACACACACACTCACACACACACACACACGCACACACACGCACACACGCACACACGCA